>NW_026692856.1:0-142835 GCF_021218885.2 Marmota monax | reverse complement strand
AGTCAGTCACTTTGTGAAATGTCCCTCAATTGGAATTGTATTATTTTTTCTTATGATTATGCTGAGATTATTAGACATTTGTAGTAAGCTATTGGCAATGTTTAGAGATCTAAGACCAGATATCCTGAATTCTATATCTGCCACCAAATAATTATCAATCATAAACAAATTACTAACCTCTCTATACCTCAATTTCTGTACTAGAGTGATGATAGCTCATACTTTCTAGATTCTCTTTAAGAATTAAATGAGTTAGTATTATATAAAATTTGCTAAGTAAATGATATTTAAAGATAGAATTGAAGAATGTAAAGTTGCCTAAAGAGTTGCTCAAGATATATTTTTATTATCTGTAGAGAAAACAGTTCAGAGATGTGATAGTTTCCTTTAAGTATTAAAAGCACAATTTATCTAACAACAAAAAAATTGTTGTTATAGGACTTATGGATTTCACAATAAAATGTGGCATTAAAAACTAGAATATATGGAAGTATGAAGGCATGAAATGAAATATTAAGTAAAAAATTCCAACATTGAATCTACACAATATGTATCTATGTATATTCCCTTTGCATGATAATTTCTTTTTTTATTTAAAAGATGTTTTATTTTATTGGTAGCTCAGGAGCTGGTCAATAACTGGTTAGACATCAAACTTAAGCAAGAATTAGCAAGTGATGGAGAAGGTGATGCTGAAAACACTGTTGCAAGTAGCACTGCTATGCCAGAAGCCAGTGGCCATTTGAAATATGACAAGTTTGATGGTAAGACTTTATCTAATTGTTCTAAGCTTTAATGTTGTTAATCAATTGTCTAAGAAGTCTTTTAAACTATTTTGAATAATAAACAAAGTCATTCTACTTATCTGTTTTGTTTGGTTTTATTACTGACTTTAATTTTTCTTGATTGAATGTAAAGTCTTTATTCGATATCCTAAGTAAACTCATGGTAATTTTAAAATTTAAAATATTCTGTTATTTGCTGGTCATGGTGGTATATTCCTATAATCCCAACTACTTGGGAGCTGAGTTAAGAGGACTGCAATTTCAAGTCCAGCCTAGATAACTGTCTCAAAATAAACAGCAAAAAGTGCTGGGGCTATAACTCAGTGATAGAGTTCCCCATGTTCTATCCTCTGTTCTGTAAAACAAAACAAAATATTCCATTATTTATAATTTTGCTTATGATTATAATAATAATTAAAAGTATCTCTTACTCCTATGTCATGACTATTTACTTAAGTGGAGACTACATTTAAACATTCATATATTATTATTATTATTATTATTATTATTTATATATAACAATGGAATGCATTACAATTCTTTTTATATAGAGAGAGCACAATTTTTCATATCTCTGGTTGTATACATAGTATACTCACACCAATTCGTGTCTTCATGCATATACTTTGGATAATAATGATCATCACATTCAACCATCATTAATAACCCCATGCTCCGTCCCTTCCCCTCTCACCCCTCTGCACTATCTAGATTTCAAGAAGGAGAGTTTTTTTTCCCATCATAGACACACATGCACATATTACCGAAAATAAAAGTAAAAATTATACTCACTTGAGATGATAGAGAGAAATTCCATACGTTATTGGTAGGCATTCAAATGTGAATGATTTACTTCCTCTGGAAAACAGTTTGCCAATTTCTAAAAAAGATGAATCCTACTTACCATACATTGGCAACCATTGTCAGAGCTGCCCCCTACAAAAAATTATCCACTAATAGTCATAACTGTTTTATTTGTAATAACCCAAACTGAAAATAAAAACATCCTTTTGTGGGTAAATTATTAAACCAACTATGATATATTCATTCCATAAAATACTACTCAAGATGACCTATGAATACACAACAATTTAGATAAATACCAAAGGCATTATACTGGGTAGAGGGAAAAACAGTCTCAAAGAGGTGGAAAGAGTAGTTGTTCATTTACAGGGCCTTCAAAAACAAAAAACAAAAAAACATTGCAAAGATGGAAAACAGATTAGTGATTGCCAAATGTAAATATTTTCCAACAATAGCAATTTACAATTATCCATGGATTAGGATCCATGTTAATAAATGGGTAGGGATTCACAGTTGAATTTTAAAGTCACCTCAAATCTAAAAAAATTTATAGTAAGTAAAGTAAATGCTAAAAACACATACACCTAAAGTTGTGTGTGGCTTAATTATGGGAATACTTTTTTGAAAAAAAAATGTGTAACTGGGTTCTTTCATCAATATTACTAAAAATATCTATAATATGATCTTTAGTGTATATTGCATAACCTTAAGAGTTTATGTATTGACATAATTGCAGGTACCAAATATAAAAAATGTTCATGATTTGGTGAGGAAATTATGATAGACAAACTAAATGGAGGCTTGGATTCAAAGAACTAAGTTATCAGTGATTCTGATCTAACACATTATTTTCAGAGATTATATTTCCCATAAATCATAAACTAGTAAAAGCTATTTTAATCAGTTTTATTTAATTCAGACAATATACAGGCAATATCTATGATGTGCTTATTAGCTTCCTAAGAACCTAGAACACTGTTTTAGTTTACTTTTCATCACTGTAATGGAAAGACCTGACAAGAACAAGGTAGAGGAGGAGAAGTTTATCTGGGCTCAAGCTTTTAGAGGTTCAATCCATGCTCATCCATCTCCATGGCTTTGGGCCCAAGGTGAGGCAGAACATCATAGAGGAAAGGCCTGGTGGAGGAAAGTAGCTCAGAACATGACAACCAGGAAGCACAGAGAAGCTCTGCTCACCAGGTATAAAGTATAAAAACTCAAAGTCAGACCGCCATTGACTAAATTCCCCCAGTCATACCCTACATGGCTACAGTTTATATCCAGTTAATCCATACAAGTGGATTAATCCACTGAATAGGTTACAGCCCTCATAATCTAACCCTTCCACCTCTGAACATTTTTACACTGTCTCAAACATGAGTTTTGAGGGACGGATGTATATCCAAAATATAATGGATACAATGAACAAAGAAAGATAAAAAATTATTCTTTACATTCATTTGAAAGGTAAAAAAGACATATTAAATATATAATGATATAAAAATATTGTAAAACCATAGTTCTAATAAGTAGCATAAAAATATAGTTTCTCTATCAGAATGGTACCTTAAAGCTGCTATTGTTCTTAAACTGAGTCATAAGAGGATCAGCCTTCCCAATTACTCATCTAATGAGCATGTGCTCAATGGAAATTCTAAGATGTTCCAAATGCTGAAAATTTGAACTTTATAGAATATTTAATGAATTATGTGTATTTACATGTTTTATGTTCTACTTTACATGTTTCTTTTTAAAAAATAAAAATAAAAAAGGAAAATCAAATCAATGTATTTTGGCCTTGTTTTATTATTATATTTTCTTAAAAAAAGTTACATAGTAATTTGTTTTCTATTCTCAAACATATAGTTGAAAAGTTGCCCCTATTCTCATAAGAACTGAAGCAAAATAAATAAATAAATATAATTGAAAACAAATAAATTTAAATGATAACACATGATATTCTAACTTTTATCTAAAATATATAAAATAATGGCTGTTTTTCATATATTGGCACTGCCATTTATTAAAAAGTTATTCAAATTATGTTTACTCTGATGTGTCTGTGTTTGACATTTTTTTTCTGAATTATGATTAAAAATGAGAAGTGGTTCACCATCAATTAAAGGTAATCATTAAGCAAAAATTTAAGGTTCATATATCTACATTTAAGCATTTCCTTTGAACTTGTAATTAAGGAGATAAATTTAACTACACAAAAGTTTGAAAAGCATTTTCACACAAATAAATTGACAGACTTCAATTCCATTTCCAAGGCGTGATTCATTATGTTGCTTTGTAAGAAATTTACACTAACCTCCCAACTACAGCATTTATAAGCAGCATGTCAGCCTCTCACCAGCAGCGAGTGTCGCTAAGGTAGCGCTTTTGTTGTCATGGCAGTGATGGATCATCAATGTTCAATGGAAGACCTGTAATTTGCAAATTGAATGACAGGCAGCATTGAAAATGCACTGCAGTGGCCTTTTCTAGGTAAGTTGGAAGCTTGTGGTATGACCGTTTTCTCTCTTTAAGTCGTGTTTTATTTTAGTCTTCACACCAGGTTTGACATTTAGAATCGGAGGGTATAAATGAGATCTTCAGGTTTTGAACTTAAAATAAATTCTTGGTGTAATAGAGCAATAAATATTTACTGTTTTCAAAGGACGCTAAGACTCATTTAATCAGGATATGATTTTGTCCTCATCTTTTTCTAGTGTAAGCTGTGGTCTTTTTAAATTAAAATCTGTATCATTATCTTTTCCTATTTGATATATCTATAGAACTGAACAAAAGATGAAGAAGAAAAACACAACATCTCTTAAGGAGCAGTATCTATTTTTTGTCATTACTTTTCTTGCACAAAGTCGATTATTATCTAGCCCGGAATTGAGCTTCCCTCTATTCTGTGACTATTCAATTTTCAAGACTCAGCATTGAAAGTTCAGTATCCTCATGAATCTTCTATGGACCAAAAAGCAACCAAGTCTCTTAATAGTGTTTCTACTATTAAGTTGCAACTTGACAGAGCATAGAATCCTGTTTTATCCAGTGGGGTAATTCCATTACTAACACATAGTAGACATTCATTAAATATGTGTTCAATTATTAGGTTAATTTAAAAACAAATACTATCTTTGTTACATTATAAAACTATTGGCTAGTCCTATATCAATTTAGTTATTTAATTCTCCCATGAATGTATGTTCTTAAATAGAGGGTGAACTCCCAAAGGTGGTGAGAAATTATCTATACATATATGCATTATGAATAGCAAATTAAATATACTTAGTGCTTCCCATAGAGTCTACACAGTATCATACACACATAGCACAACACTTACTACATAACTAATACATGATATTTACTAATAGAAATAGTTCCATCCATAATTATTAAAAAATAACAAATGAAGAAACCACATAAAAAAAGAAAACATCAATTCCACATTGCTACATTAATTTGCATTGGCAAAACATGATATACCCCCTAGCAGCTCTTCTCATTTGACAGATGTGTCCCTGATTTGAGTGGAACATCTCTGTAAAGTACAATGTGTGAGTCCTATTTTAAATCACTTTGTCATGGACCCTGAAGCAATCATAATTTTTAGTTACTCCAGTTTTCCCAGCTCTAAATGTAAGTAGCAATTCCTGTCATCTGTACAACTTATAGCCATGTAATAATAGTAATATACTGAATCTAGTTATTAAGACATTAGGTGTGGCTAAAAGTCATTTAGCACGTTCAGGACAACAATCTTGTGTCATTTTCTGTTAGGGTCCTTGACTAAGAAGTTAATACAAACTTACCTACCACTCATTTATTCATTCAACTAATAAATATTGAGTACCATTTCCTGACCTGCTGCGCAAACAAATGACTCTAATACAATTCGAATAGATATTGTACTGTAGGTACATAATAAGTTCAACAAAAGCACAAAGGAAGGAACCACACAATTTTACTGGGGGAAGTTAACTGGGCTCATTACAACTATGGTGTATTTTTGTTTCATAAAAGCATTATGAATGCATTTATGACTGCTTGACCATAAATTTTGGAACATATATTGGATGATATCAGAGAAAAAGAAATTAACATCTGATTTAATATCCTCATGTAAATAATTAGACAATGGCCATCATCTGTGGCAATTAGCTAATTGCCACAAGAATCTATGCTTGGCTACAGTTTATTATATTATTTCTCAATTATATGAATTATATGGTCTTCTTACTAAATTTATAGGTGACTCAAAATTGGATAATGTTACAAATAATTTTTTTTTTGGTACCAGGGATTTAACTCAGGGACACTCAACCATTGAGCCACATCCCCAGCCCTATTTTGTATTTTATTTAGAGACAGGGTCTCACTGAGTTGCTTAGTACCTTAACGTTGCTGGGGGTGGCTTTGGTCTTGTGATCCTCCTGCCACCGCCTCCTGAAACTGCTGGGATCATGGGCATACACCACTACGTCTGGCAACAAATAATATTTGGACAGAATTAATTGTAGGTAACATCTTAAAGGGCTAAAACAACAGACTGAAATTAAGAAAATGAAAATCAACAGGGTTGAATATGTTGGCCTGCAGTGCTAAAAATAAAAATAAGGAAAGAAATACAAGGTAGAAAATATTTAAAAGAAATATTTTTGGCTGAACGACTGTGAGTGAGTTAAGTGAGAGGAAGCTTAATTAGGCCCACACTCTTATGTGTCTCTTTAATGTACACATTTTTTTCTATACATACATACACATATATATACTGTCCTGGACAAGGCATATAATATGTATTTTCTTTTCTAAATCTACATATTTTATACAAATCAAAATTTTGTTTTTGGTAAGCTACATTTTAACTCATCACTGAAAAATTATAGGGGGGCACAAAGGAGGCATGGAAAGAATAAACATGGAGTAATTCAGAAATCCTGACATCTCAGATAAAGTTGATGGTTGGAAATGGGTTTCAAAACTATGTCAAACAAAACACAATTAAAGGACCCGGTTATTTCTAACTGGAAGAAAACGAATTAAAGAGAAACATCAAAACAGTTTAAAATATTTGAATAGCTATTGTGTTTAAGAGGCAATTGTTAAATACTAGTATAAAAGGAAAAGTGGACAGAAGATATAAAGAAAATTAGTTAAGACATTGACTCAGTATAAGAAATGCATGAGGAGCAAGATTTTTATCTGTTTTATTCAATAATCTTCCCTGACTGCTATAATAAAGGTTAATCTATCAAAAGAACCCTACAAATATTTTCATTAGATGAATGTATGAGGAGGGAATTTATAAAATTCTAATGTGATGAAATACAGAAGGAGGTTTCCCAGTAAGTAATTATTGTTATCAGGGCATAACTAGTGTTAGAAAAAGACAATTGCAATGCCTCTATTACAAAATTGAACATTTCATTGTAAAGTGAGAAAATTATTTTATTAAGATTTTTTTACAACTAAAATTATCAAAGTGGAAATTTTACCTGATAGTTAACCAATTTTAAATTGTATAAATTACGAACTCATTTAAAAGTAGTGAAGTTTTAATGCATGTCGAGTGTATATGGAACATTTTAAACCAAGTTTTACAATAGTATAAGATGATATTTTTTAATTCATGTTGGACCTTGACAATGTGAGTGTGAAGAAGATTATTGTTGAGACAGCAATATATTCCAGCATTATTAAGTTTTCACTTTTAATTCTTTGATATTGAAATTGTTCATTTTGGAACTGTTTAGCACCCCATAGTTAATTTTCTAAATGTCTTTCTTCAAAAATTGGTTTGTTTAAATGCCAGATATTCATTTATAAAGGCTTTGTCTGCAACACAACCATGACCCATCACCCCTTAATCATTTTTTAGTATGAAATCCTATGTTTTAAAAATATTTGAATTTGGCAAAAAGTGGAAATTAAATTTCCATTTCATTTTAATTTATGATTAACATATATAATACTTAACAATTTATGAGAAAATTTTTAGAATATAGGAAGTCACTATAAGGTTGGAAATAGTTGCTATTCTGAATGCGGACAATTTTATAAATGACCTTCTAAGTACAATATAAATTTACATATGTTATTTATATAAGTAGTCTTATAATTGTAATATATACAATGCATTTTATAATCCTATGATCATTTTCATGTCCCTATAGAACTTTATATTGAAATTTCTATGTAGAAGAAAAACCCCAACCACTGTACTAAGTCATGAAATTACTGTTCTGAAAAAATTTCTTAGATAATTGGGAGTTTTGACTTGATGATGTATAATATTGTTTCAATTTTTAGGTATGTCCTTGCCACATACACACACTTGCTATTTTCAAGTCAGTCTTACCACTTGGTAATAATATAGTTTGTTTTATGATACTACATCTATGCATTTAGAGATATCCAACTACTAGCATGTTAGATTTTATACGCTGTTTAGTTATTTTTATATTCTGATACAGAATTTCTTAGAGCTTTCAAATTTATGTCATTCAAACTTTTGAACAAACAGAACTGAAGACAAAAATTTATTAATCCCATTTAGCAATGTTCCCACTCTTACTCTGTTTAAAAACACCTAGTTACACAATCAATCCTTGAACTATCTAATTCTTTTCAAAGATTTTGGCATAAGACTTGATAAAATTCAGATACATTTTGTTTGACACACTGTTGAACTTAGGATTTTAGAAGCTGAAGGGTGAATTGTTTTTTCTTTTGTATAAACATATGTTGATTGCTAAGGGTCAATGTTTATTAGTAGAGATTTTTAATCCATCTATTGAAACATCTATGCCAGAAATTTTAGTTGCTTGCAAGAAGGCACACTCATTGATCTTTAATTTTCCAGTGAGCATTTCATTATCTCCAGTTCCTCAAATATTGGCAACACTGCTTTTATAGTACTTCTGCAAGTTCTGCCAACTCCTTGCTGTGTACTTCTGGGCTCAGTGATATGAATTCATATAGAGCAACTAAATTGCTCTTACTATCTGTTCATTTATATTATATTTCCATACTCTTTTAACAACCTCCTCTATGCTTCCACATTATTTTTTTTTGACAGAGATGATTGAAATAAAATATAAGTCGGAAGCTTTGATTTAGCTCATGAATTTCAGTTGAACCCTCTATCTCAAGTGAAAGGTAGATGATACGTTTAGTTTTGTGAACACATTCAGAGAAAAATATTTTTTCTGTTTTCTTTACTCTTTTATAAAAGCCTTAAGTTTTCTGAGAAAATCACTGCTTTTTTCCCCTCTTCTTTTTTACATACTGACTGGCTTTTTAAGAACAAATTCCAAATCGATATTGTATAGCATCTGGCACATATATTTAACTTTGTATATGTCAGTTGAAGAAAGATGAATGAATGAATTTTACATAGTGATTTGTTAACAATAAAAGCATAGGTAGGCAGTTATCTTTGTCCTAGCCTAAAATTAGGACTGGAAGAATGGTTACCATTCTAGTCTGTTATTATGTACATTCTCCTCTGTGGTTATATAGTAGATATTGATGAGCAATTATCTCAAAGAACTGCAAATTAGAAAGAGTTGAGAAAAAAGAATAGACTTCTTACAAAGTGTTTATTCATATCCTATTTGGACTGAGTTTCTCAGAAACAGAAGATAGAAAATGCCTCTGCAGTTTTTATCTTGAAGGAAACTTCTAGTGAGTGCCTATGATCTATTTCATTTGTATGGTGTATACTTCAGTGTCTATATCTTTTGCTATTATCTTGCTTGAATAAAATGATAATAGAATTAGTTATTACTTGTCATACACCTATTTTTTCAGACATAATGACTTTCTCTGATAGTTTATATATATATATATACACACACACACACACACACACACACACATACATGAGATTGTTAATATTATCTAAAAGTTTCATTTTTCAAATTTACAAAACTAAAGATTAAAGAGATTAACCTGAAAACATCTCCCAACTATAAAACCAATATCCTAATCCAGTGCTATTAGGTTGGAAATGGTATTTTTTTCCACCAAAAGACATTATTGCTCTTAGCTTTCAATGGAAAGATTAAATTAGATGTGAACTAAACTTGACCAAATTTGGAAGCAAAGACAGTTCTTCTCTTACACATATTTTCTAGCACCTCATATCTAATGACTGAGTTCAGTGGATCACATCTAAGAGGAAACTAACTGCCATTGCACATGGACTCATGTTATGTTGAAATTAATATGTCTCTTTTTGTGGAATATTAAGACATTGCATTTGAAAGAGCCATATCTTTAAACATTTTATTTATTACTTTTGGCAGTCAGATCTGTAGCCAAATGCCTGTGCTGTCTTTTTGTTACATTTATAATATGACAGAAAGGACAATGGGGCACCTGGATAGGATCCCACAATTTGGGATTCTGTTCTATGCAGTTTTATGCCACCATTTTGGATTTTAAAAAAAGGACCTATGACAATAGTTGCAACAGCAGATGTGATTTTTATGTGCTGCCAGTATTTTTCCTTCTGTAAAGGTAAGTAATAGCTAAAGATGGTACTAAAAATTTAAAGACCAGCATGCCAATACAGAATGCGCCATCCCTAAATTCCCTTCTGTTTTATTATAAGGGAAGGTTTTTAGAATTTGAATGAAAGCATAAACATTTTATTTAAAAAGCAATACTTGCATCTAGAAAAAAATTAAATGAAATTTCCATACCCAAATAAGTAGGGAATATAGTAAACAGAGTCACCCCCTATGATCTCATTCTTAATGCATGCTTTGTACATTCATGGAAATGGAAAAATGTACCCTTTTGGTTTTAGTTTATGTCAATTTAACAATTATTTATTAGATATACTGCCACAGTCTGGCTGGGCACAAATGCCGCAGTCTGGCTGGGCACACAATCACGAGCCACCACACCGCTTGTAGATTCAAACAGCAACTCTTTATTCCCGAACTCACACCAGCCGTCTACAATCACGTTCTGGGGAAATCCACGTTCTCTTCCCAAATTCACCTCCACTGGGCTTCTGTCTCCCAAAATATACTGTCTAAATCCCGTGAGAACTCAAGGGGAACTCAGGCAGCAGGATACGCCCTATTCCCAGCAGGAATAATCTTAAACCTTAAACCTGGAACCTAAACTGGGAACGCCCTAAACGATTATCTTAAAACCGGGAACACCCTAATCTGCCTTGGTCCTTGAGCAAGGTCACCTACATTCAATGTCACTGCAACATGTCAGCAACATGGGGTACGCTGGCAAGGAAATTGTCATACCTACTTGGCTAATGGCTCCCAGCAATATACTATGCAAAAGTCACCATGCTGGAAGAAAGGCCACAGTTTACATTGTACAACAGAACTTAGATAACCATTATTATATGAGAGGATATACAAGGAGTTGTAATGCAAGTGCCCATACCACAGAAGCGTGTTGGCTTAAGAATTGAGAGAATTCTGTGTTTTCTTGATTTTTTTCTTACATTTTCTTTGAAGTATAGATAGAATATAATGGGTAAAATAAAACAAAGCTCATAAAATTGGAAATATGTTCAGATATAGGCGGTGAAATTATTAGTTGATTATTTAGCAGTTAAGAAAAAAAATGTAAATGAGAGAGGTGAAGAGGAAACTGAAAGAGTAAGTAGGCAAATTTGAATGCCAGACTACACTGTTACTTATTTCCTTAAAAATATGTAACTAAAAAAATGATTTTAAAGCAGGAGAAATAAGTAGTGCTAGATTTGAAAACATAGCAGTAATAACTAACTAGGCATTATAGTAATCTAATTAAGAAAATGAGCCCTAAGGTCATTGTACTTTATTTCATGACCTCCCAGTTTAGAGCTATGTGGTATAGGAAACTTGCTATTTATTTCTTTTCTCCCTTGTGTTTGGAAAAACCAAGGGAATAGTAGTTGTATAACTACCTCACAGTATTGTTGTGAGAATTAGATGTGATGATATATAAACATAATTAACACAGGATAAGGCACAGAGGAATCACTCCAAGAAAGTTGGCTGAAATTAGAATCTCTTGTGTTTATTAGAGTTTCTAGGTATTTAGGAAAGAGATAAAGTATGGGAGTTAACTGCAAAGATGTCTATGGTTTCTGAAAAGTGTAGACAATGGAAATAGGTGAGAGTGGTCATGGTCAAGGTAGCTCAGACTGACTAGGATGACCCCCAGTTGAGAAATGATAAAGCTATCAAGACTAAATCTAGTGGGGTTGTTGTCTATTATAAAAAAGACCAGTAGATATAACATTTTTTGAGTGTGAGATACTGAATTCATTTTAACTCTTAGTGACAAATTTACAATTTTCACATTGCACTGTATCCATTGGCTTCAGGTTTTCATTCAGCAAATTGTTTGTATGTTCTTCTAGAAAACAATTTCGAATTTAAATTATATCTATCTCTGTAGCATTGCCAGATTTTCTTTTGGAAAAAAAATTAAATGAATAAAAAATGTTACAATGAATGAGAGAATAAAACTTAAATGCAGAATCAAGAGTCTTTAAACTGGATAATGCCAATTAAAAGCAACAACTAATACAGAAGGAAAAGGAAAAAATGGCAAAGTCAATAGTATTGATTTTGGATACTTATGCAGTGCTTTGAAATTTTCAACATCAATTCATATACTTATTGAATATGGTCTTTATCATACATAATACTATGATATAGACTATGTACATGTTGTAATTTGAGGGTATGCAGTAAGTTCTATCCCTAATCTCTGCCAATATTTGGAACAAAAAGGAGAAATGGACTCCAAAACCAGAAATAATCATTGGTTTATGCAACAAATATTTACTTAGCTTTGACTCATATGAGGTGCTTTTAAAAAACAATAGTGATAAAGCAGTGAATAAAATTTAAAAAAAAAAAAACCTTTCTCCATGAAACTAATATTCCAGAGGGTACATTGGTGTCAAAGGTGTGCAGATGTGTAAATGTACCATTCAGAACCTACCTCATGTCAAGACATGAAGCATGATGCACAGCCATGAGAAATATGGCTAGATGACAGTCCCGGGTGTTAGCTTAGTCACCATGTTCACACTCTGAAGAGCAGACCCCAGCCATGCCTAAACATGGATCCAGCTATTTCTGCCTAGCATGTGACTTTTGTAATGAAGTCTCTTTGTGTTTCAGAGGTGGTGTGAGGTCTGCATCATGGTGAGACTGCTCCACCTGTCTAACGATGCTTCCTTAAATCCTTCCTTAGTATTACCTGCCCCCAGAAAAATAAACAACAGGATAATGTTGTACAACTAATTCTGTAACAGCATGCTTTTTCTGGAGAGTTACCTCAGATGTTCACAGAGAAGTGAGAAAAAGATCTGACTGTTTTAAGAGGAAAAGCCTGTTGGTGAATGTGGTTTCAGATTTGGTGTCAAAGGGATTAGCTTAGTCTTTACCTTTGAAGCTTATACTATGCCTACACAGTCATGGGCAATATGGACAATTGTAGTGAGGTCTCTTTCTACAATGTAAAGAAAATTTACTGTGCAGTAGTGAATTCACCCAAATGATAGGGGTAGATATCACAAAGATGTGGTGACAGAATACAGAAGTATTGGTGCATATTGGCTCTTATTCAAACAATGAAGAATCTACTGGCGAACACAATATTGTGTGCTGAGGGTAAATGAGCAATGAATAAGGTAAATGGCATTTAGGTCCTCAAATTACACCATGAAATAATTGTTGGACTGAACAAAGGTGTGTTGTGTTAGGAGTACAGGAGGCAACACCTACTTTTATCAGGGTCAGGTGTACTAATGTGAACAGTTTCCCAGTAGAAGAAACATCCCACCTGAGCAACAAAGTATAGTAGGCTTTAACCAGAAGGGCAGAGAATGAAATTCCAAAAAGAGGAAACAGAATGTACAAAAGACAAAGGCCAAAAAGAGTGGATCATAATTTATGACCTGAAAAAGAGCACTGCAGAGTACATTGAGAAGCAGGGACATTTAGTCAGCCAAAAAATTATCGATGTTCTAAGAAATAAAATCTGTTTACACTAGTTCATCATTACTCCAATAACTATTAATTCTGTACCTTCACTTCTAAAACCCATGATTATTTGGGAATTTTTCTTCTTAATGCTTTAGATCAAAAAACACAAGGTCAATTACATGACTGTATATATAGTTGTTGGAAGGCTGCTAAAGCACCACAAATTTAATGGTGATCATATAGACTCCTCAAATGACATGACTGCATTTTCATTTCATTAACTATAGCCTTTTCTGTTAGCTGTCAAAATGCAAATCCCTCTAGGGCCCTTAACATTTGAAAGGTGCTGGTGTGGATAGTTGGTCTACATGGTAAGTATAAACTATTCATATTTGAAAATGGACCAGAACACATAAAAATTAAGGTGGAGCACCTGTTTAATTTGTCAGAGTTAATTTTATTCCAATTAAAAAAATAGGACAAATAATAGAGTTTTACAAATGAGGGTTTTACAAATCACAAGATAAGAAAGAGCACCTCAATACTAGTCTCTTAAGATATAGGCTTTCTCATGTGTTTTAAATATTGTTTCTTTTAGGTTTATATGGAAAACTTATTTTAGCATTAAAGCTAAATCATATATTTTTGATATCTCAGAATCTATTTACAAGTTTGATACAAATATTATGTATTTAAATATTTTGATATTTTAACACACATATAATTTTTAATAGATATTATAAAGAGAAAAGTCAGAGTTTATATGTTGTAATGCTTAAAGGGTTCCAAAATCTCTCAAATAAAATATGCTGTGAGTACAAGCAAAAATTTAACAATAAGACAATGGAAATAATATATGTTTATGAAAAAATATACTAACACTTTAACCACAGTTTTTTAAAACAACTCCGTTTCTTAGAGGAGAACTGTTGCAAAGAATGGTATTGTCAGCATTAAATATTTGCTTTAAATCAGCAATACTTAATTTTTAATGATGCTAATGATAGCAGCCACCTAGTCTTTTGTTTTGCTTTGTTTACATGATTCTGTTATTTCACCATTATTTTGAAAAGTGGAATTCAGAGGGAGTTCAGTCAGAGATGCCACATCTTTTGGAAGATGTAAGGCTGGCATTGGGAGCCGCCTTGATTCTGCTTCACAGTCTAGATTCAAACATGCTTAGAACAATTTGGAATTTCCTATTTCATCTCCAGCTCATAGCTATACTATTTGTTGGAATCTGTGATCAGATTTCAGAAAGATTACACTTTAACCTATATTTAATCTAAACTAAATAGATATCAGAAGCCATGTTAAGAAATTCAATTTTGTTCCTTTCAAGAGCCAGGTGAAGGGTGGAGTTTTATTTTGGTATATTAAATGTTGCTGAGCAACATACATTGTTTTCAATATAGTTTATATCAGTGAAGGGCAAGTGTAAGATGTTCTTTCGTTTCAAGGGGATACTTTCTATGAAATTTCCTCTACAGATCCCAGCATTTCAATGGACAAAAGGTCAGGAAGAATTATAACAAAATGTATGTTGGAGGATATCTTCAGGGAGCAGAAATGACTCCTAAATGGCATTTCAAAGTGTTACTTGTTACAGTGCCATCCTTCAGTAGACAGTGGTTACTTTTTATTATTATTATTATTATTTTGGGAGGGGGTAATAGTAAAGTGCATCTTGTCATTCTATCTTTTTCAATTATTGTTCTTTGTATTGCTATTTGAAGCCAGTAACTTTACAGTCCATTCTAAGCTAATCTTTAATAAGCATTTACAGTTGAATGGACCTGGGTTATACTCTGTTTATTGCTTCTAGGCTTCATAAGGGTCTAGGCAGTTTCTTACGACTTCCCTTATGCACCATAAAGATGAAGCAACACATAAGAGATTTTGTGATGCTTTTTTTTTTAATTATGTGCATGACTCACTTTTGTTGTACAGGTGACAATGCCACCTTTATTTTGACTTATATAGCATTTAGGAATTACTTCGCACATCATGACTTTTATTAAAAACAGCAGAATATTTTGAAGCATCCTACAAATTCACTTTTTTGTTAATTAATCATGCCATGTTTCAGGTTAAACCTGAAAGACCAAAAAGGTTAAAGGTTTTGTTTTGCTTTATTTGTCTTTTAAGTGCATGTTACCAGTAAAAACAAAGATAGCATAGAATTAGAAAAATAACATAATTACACAAAAAAACTGCCACAACTTAAGATAATTTCCCCTTTAAACTGATGGCACAGTTTGATTTTATTTCTTTAAGAAAGTAAGAAGTTAAATGCTAATAAAATGTAACTAACTATATAATGTGCTGGCTTTACTGACTATTCTTGAATAATTTTTTTAATATGATATGCTTTTCCCTCATTTCAAACAAGGGAGAATAATTAATCTTTCCTTTTCAAACAAACAGTTTTACAGGAGCTTTGAAGAAATGCATGTATAAGTTGGAAGAATTGATAGCTTTTCTTTCTCCTTTTTCTTCAGTTTCTTTCTTTTTTTTTCTTTTTTTGTTTTGTTTTGTTTTGGTTTTGGTTAAGGGTTCTGACTATTCTAAATTGATGCTTGCAAGATGCTCCTATTTGGGCTGTTGAAGTCAATTCATGGCTGCATTTCTTGAGAGTCTATAAAACTAACATTGTTAAGTAGTTTCTCTGACAGAGCGCACTCATGCAAAGCAAGATGGATGGGACGTTGGTTTCCTCTATCATGGGATCTCCATTTAGTGACCCAGATGAGGACTGAGGGAACTCGTCACAAAAGAATGGCAGGGCCAGATATAACTTTAAATGGTGCTCCAAATCTCATACAGATTTGAAGTTGCTGCTAGAGCACAAAATTTGTCATAAAAGACTTGTCAGTACAGAGTTCATTAAAGTAAAGGATGATAGCTGATAGCACTTTATCCAGACACCACGGGGCTCTCCTCTGGCGGCCTGTTCTTCAGTTACAAGAGAGTTGTGTCTTTTATTCTTCTCTTAATGACATTTTAAAATGATTTCATTAAGCTTTTTCTTATTCTTTAATCTTGAAATTTCTTGTACCATTTTCCCCCAGTTTTACTTTCTTATTTTTCCTTTGTAAAATTTGGAGGGGTGTTTTTAGTGTCAATTCACAGTTACTTGGTACTTGTCTGAGTTTTAAGGTGAGCAGTTAAACTCCCAGGGCAGAATTGTGATGCTTAAAGTGAAAGAGGAGGCTTTTCATCACTGGCCACCACCATGGAGAAACTCTACAACTGCCACAGAATTGTTTTTTATTCAGGGCTCAAAGATCAATATAAGTACTCACAGTCACTAAGCTGTCTGGGGTTTAACTGAAATACCATTGTTACAATGTCATGAAGGCTGCAACTATCAATTGCAAAGCGGATTCTAAGAAACAGATCTGATTTTTAAAATATGTAAACTAAATATGAACATATTGCTGTTAATTTCAGTATAATTTGGACATATATCTTCCTAAAAAGGATGGTTAAAGGTATTCTGATTTGTTTATGTTCTATCTCTCACTTTGTCTCTCCCTATCCAGCGAATATATCTGAGGTTAGTAAGAGTACAACTCTGATTATCTACATTTTACAGATAAGAAAAAAAAGAAAAAAGAGAAGTAAAATCATAGTATTTTTGTTTTAGAAAGTAAAATAATGGTGACTGATTTTCTTTGTACTTCTAATTCCTAGATTAATGTATTTAGCCTAAATTTCAATATAATATTAAATTATATATTAGTCTTATAGTTTGGATCTGGAATGTTCCACAAAGCCTCATGTGTTCAAGGCTTGGTCCCCAGTGTAGCAATGTTCAGAGGTGAGGCTTTTAAGAAATGCTGAATCATTAGAGCTCTAATCTCATCAGTGGATTAATCCATTAAATGGCTCAATAATTTGAATGGACTACTGGGATGTGATGGGAAACTATAGGCAGATGGGGCACAGGCTAGATGAAGTAGGTCTGTGGGGGTGTGTCCCTGGGACAAACATTTGCCCCTGGCCCCTTCCTCCCTCTCTGCTTCCTGACTGCCTTGGGCTGAGCAGCTTCCCTTTGCCACACTCTTTCACTGTGGTGTTTTACCTTGGAGCAGGAGACTATAGACTGACATCTCTGAAACAATGAGACAAAATAAATGGTGTTATCCCTAAATTGATTTTCTGAGGCATTTGTCACAGCAATTAAAAGCTGAGTATCAGGATCAAGCATATGGTAATATTAGCTCCCTCCAGCCACCTTTGAGACTAGAGGACTTCTTAGCTGTTAGAGCTGTTGCCAGATGTTAGGCCTCAGCTGATAGACTTTCCCACAAAATGCTCAGCTCAAGAGCATCTTTGCTCTTCTTCCCTGCATAGTCAGCATCTAATAAATCTAACAAAAGTCCTATGTAAGGGAAAAAAGACTAGGACCCTTGCCCCCAGGTCAGGACATCTCTTAAGAGCAACCCCAGCTTTACAGCTTCTCTGAGGACTGGCTTAAGTGGTGGTTGGGAATGTATTGGAGACTGACTTCTTGCTTTGCCCCATTGATTCTAACTTCTTCCCTTTTACAGGTTTTGGTCCCCCAAACACTCTAGAATAATGTTCCTGCACACATTTTGTTTCCTCCCTTTGGAGTCTACTTCACAGGAAATTTAACCAGTGAAGAAATATTTAAACAATATTGGGTGGGAACATCAATCTTTAACACTTCAACTTTTTCTTCTCAATATTTCTGATATATATTAAAATATTTTTCTTCTATTGCATTACATTCACATAGCTTTTGAAATAAAATGCAGAAGAATCCTTTAATTAAATATGCTAATCAAAATAATAAAATCAATTTGCATGAAAGCAGATGACAATGTTTGGCTTATATTGTTTTGATTGTTAACTAGTAATAATTTTTGTAAAGTAATCATATATACAGCATATTTGTAAATATCAGTACCATCCAGTCCCTGCACTAAAATCATTCATTTGAATTTCCCTTTCTGAGTGAATACACATGGAATAGTTTCTTCTGTGAGGTCTGTTCCTAAATGTCTATTGAAGAGTAATATTATCTATACTGCTTTATTTTAGTGAAATGAATATGTTTTCCTTTTCTATGCAAGAAACTATCAAAAACCTAGAGGTTTAAAGCAAGACATATACTTTTTTACTCACAGTTTCCATGAATCAGGAGCTTGGCTTAGCTAGGTTCTCTGCTCAGACTCTTGGTAATGCTGAATTTGAGGTTTCAGAAAGACTATATTTTCATCCGAGGCTCAGCTAAGGAAGGATCTGTCTCCAAGCTTTCTCACACTGTCAGCAAAATTCATTTCCATGTAGCTATAGATTGTTCTCTCAAAGCCACAGAAAGAAGAGACAGCAAAAGACACAGAAAGAGGGTGGAGGGAGAAAGACAGAGACACAGAGAGTTTGATATTTTGATTACAGAGTCTGACCTTTTTACCCACTTTAAAGAGGTCACCCCTTATCTTAAATTCAAGTGATCTAATAATTTAATCATAACATCAAAATCCTTTATCTTTGTCATGTTCTGTTGGTTAGAACCAAATTACAAGTACCATTACACTAAATTGGAAATAATTACACATGGTTGTGGGTCATTAAGAGTCATATCAGAGGGCTGGGGTTGTGACTCAGTGGTAGAGCACTCACCTAGTACGTGAGAGGCCCTATGTTCAATCCTTAACACCACACTTAAATAAGTAAAATAAAGGTATTGTGTCCACATACAAGTAAAAAATATTTTTGAAAGAGTCATATCAGAATTTGCTAACCATATGCAATAAAGTTATATATATATAAAATTACATTTGTATTAATTATATATGTATATATACAAAAGGCAGCAGAATTTTTTTTTTTTTTTTTTTTTTTTTTTTTTTGTAGAATGAGGACAATTTATTATCTCAGCTATTTGAATATGAACACTCTGGCTAAGACTACATTTCCAGCATTCCTTGCCCCATATGATATTTTTTTATTTTTTATTTTTTATTTTTTATTGTGGGTTGTTCAAAACATTACAAATTTCTTGACATATCATATTCCACACTTTGATTCAAGTGGGTTATGAACTCCCACCTTCAACCCATACACAGATTGCAGAATCACATCAGTTACACATCCATTGATTTACAAATTGCCATACTAGTGTCTGTTGTGCTCCAATGCCTTTCCCATCCTCCACCCTCCCCCCTCCCCACCTCTCCCCTCCCCTCCCCTCCTCTCTCTCTACCTCCTCCACTGTATAACCCTGAGGGTCTCCTTCCATTACCATGCAATTTCCCTTCTCTCTCCCTTTCCCTCCCACCTCTCATCCCTGTTAAATGTTAATCTTCTTCTCCTGCTCTTCGTCCCTACTCTGTTCTTAGTTACTCTCCTTATATCAAAGAAGACATTTGGCATTTGTTTTTTAGGGATTGGCTAGCTTCACTTAGCATAATCTGCTCTAATGCCATCCATTTCCCTGTAAATTCTATGATTTTGTCATTTTTTAATGCAGAGTAATACTCCATTGTGTATAAATGCCACATTTTTTTTTATCCATTCGTCTATTGAAGGGCATCTAGGTTGGTTCCACAGTCTTGCTATTGTGAACTGTGCTGCTATGAACATCGATGTAGCAGTATCCCTGTAGCATGCTCTTTTTAGGTCTTTAGGGAATAGACCAAGAAGGGGAATAGCTGGGTCAAATGGTGGCTCCATTCCCAGCTTTCCAAGAAATCTCCATACTGCTTTCCAAATTTGCTGCACCAATCTGCAGTCCCACCAGCAATGTACAAGTGTACCCTTTTCCCCACATCCTCGCCAGCACTTGTTGTTGTTTGACTTCCTAATGGCTGCCAATCTTACTGGAGTGAGATGGTATCTTAGGGTGGTTTTGATTTGCATTTCTCTGACAGCTAGAGATGGTGAGCATTTTTGCATGTACTTGTTGATTGACTGTATGTCCTCCTCTGAGAAGTGTCTGTTCAGGTCCTTGGCCCATTTGTTGATTGGGTTGTTTGTTCTCTTATTGTCTAATTTTTTGAGTTCTTTGTATACTCTGGATATTAGGGCTCTATCTGAAGTGTGAGGAGTAAAGATTTGTTCCCAGGATGTAGGCTCCCTATTTACCTCTCTTATTGTTTCTTTTGCTGAGAAAAAACTTTTTAGTTTGAGTAAGTCCCATTTGTTGATTCTAGTTATTAACTTTTGTGCTATGGGTGGCCTATTGAGGAATTTGGAGCCCGACCCCACCGACTGTAGATCGTAGCCAACTGTTTCTTCTATCAGACGCGAGTCTCTGATTTGATATCAAGCTCCTTGATCCATTTTGAATTCACTTTTGTGCATGGCGAGAGAAAGGGATTCAGTTTCTTTTTGTTGCATATGGATTTCCAGTTTTCCCAGCACCATTTGTTGAAGATGCTATCCTTCCTCCATTGCATGCTTTTAGCCCCTTTATCAAATATAAGATAGTTGTAGTTTTGTGGATTGGTTTCTGTGTCCTCTATTCTGTACCATTGGTCCACCCGCCTGTTTTGGTACCAGTACCATGCTGTTTTTGTTACTATTGCTCTGTAGTATAGTTTGAAGTCTGGTATCGCTATACCGCCTGATTCACACTTCCTGCTTAGCATTGTTTTTGCTATTCTGGGTCTTTTATTTTTCCATATGAATTTCATGATTGCTTTCTCTATTTCTACAAGAAATGCCGTTGGGATTTTGATTGGCATTGCATTAAACCTATAGAGAACTTTTGGTAATATCGCCATTTTGATGATGTTAGTTCTGCCTATCCATGAACAGGGTATATTTTTCCATCTTCTAAGATCTTCTTCTATTTCTCTCTTTAGGGTTCTGTAGTTTTCATTGTATAAGTCTTTCACCTCTTTTGTTAGGTTGATTCCCAAATATTTTATTTTTTTGAAGATATTGTGAATGGAGTGGTTGTCCTCATTTCCATTTCAGAGGATTTGTCGCTGATATACAGGAATGCCTTTGATTTATGCGTGTTGATTTTATATCCTGCCACTTTGCTGAATTCATTTATTAGCTCTAATAGTTTCTTTGTAGAGCCTTTTGGGTCTGCTAGGTATAGAATCATATCATCTGCAAATAGTGATAATTTAAGTTCTTCTTTTCCTATTTTGATGCCTTTAATTTCTTTCGTCTGTCTAATTGCTCTGGCCAGTGTTTCGAGAACTATGTTGAACAGAAGTGGAGAGAGAGGGCATCCCTGTCTTGTTCCAGATTTTAGAGGGAATGCCTTCAGTTTTTCTCCATTCAGAATGATGCTAGCCTGAGGCTTAGCATAGATTGCTTTTGCAATATTGAGGTATGTTCCTGTTATCCCTAGTTTTTCTAGAGTTTTGAACATAAAGGGATGCTGTACTTTGTCGAATGCTTTTTCCGCATCTATCGAGATGATCATATGGTTCTTATTTTTAAGTCTATTGATGTGGTGAATAACATTTATTGATTTCCGTATATTGAACCAGCCTTGCATCCCAGGGATGAATCCTACTTGATCATGGTGTACAATTTTTTTGATATGTTTTTGTATCCGATTCGCCAGAATTTTGTTGAGGATTTTTGCATCTAGGTTCATTAGAGATATTGGTCTGTAGTTTTCTTTCTGTGAAGTGTCTTAGTCTGGTTTAGGTATCAGGGTGATGTTGGCCTCATAGAATGAATTTGGAAGTTCTCCCTCCTTTTCTATTTCCTGAAGTAGCTTGAAAAGTATTGGTATTAGTTCTTCTTTAAAGGTTTTGTAAAATTCTGCTGTATACCCATCCAGTCCTGGGCTTTTCTTAGTTGGTAGTCTTTTGATGGTTTCTTCTATTTCCTCAATTGATATTGGTCTGTTTAGGTTTTCTATATCCTCCTGACTCAATCTGGGCAGATCATATGACTTAAGAAATTTATCTATGCCTTCACTATCTTCTAATTTATTAGAGTATAAGGATTCAAAATAGTTTTTGATTATCTTCTGTATTTCTGAAGTGTCTGTTGTGATATTGCCTTTTTCATCCAGTATGCTAGTAATTTGAGTTCTCTCTCTTCTTCTCTTCGCCAGCATCGCTAAGGGTCTGTCTATTTTGTTTATTTTTTCAAAGAACCAACTTTTAGTTTTGTCAATTTTTTCAATTGTTTCTTTTGTTTCGATTTCATTAATTTCAGCTCTGATTTTAATTATTTCTTGCCTTCTACTTCTTTTGCTGTTGTTTTGCTCTTCTTTTTCAAGGATTTTGAGATGAAGTATGAGATCATTTATTTGTTGGTTTTTTCTTTTTTTAAGGAATGAAGTCCAAGCAATGAATTTTCCTCTTAGAACTGCTTTCAATGTGTCCCATAGATTCCGATATGTTGTGTCTGTGTTTTCATTTATCTCTAAGAATTTTTTAATTTCCTCCTTGATGTCTTCTATAACCCATTGATCATTCAGTAACCTATTGTTCATTCTCCAAGTGATGTATGCTTTTTCCTTCCTTCTTTTATCATTGATTTTCAGTTTCATTCCATTATGATCAGATAAGATGCATGGTATAATCTCTACTCCTTTATATTGTCTAAGAGTTTCCCTGTGACATAATATATGATCTATTTTTGAGAAGGATCCATGTGCTGCTGAGAAAAAAGTGTAACTGCTTGATGTTGGGTGGTATACTCTATATATGTCAATTAGGTCTAGGTTATTAATAGTGTTATTGAGTTCTATAGTTTCCTTATTCAACTTTTGTTTGGAAGATCTGTCCAGTGGTGATAGAGGTGTGTTGAAGTCTCCCATGATTATTGTATGGTGGTCTGTTAGACTCTTGAACTTGAGAAGAGTTTGTTTGATGAACATAGCTGCACCATTGTTTGGGGTATAAATATTTATAATTGTTATGTCTTGTTGGTGTATGGTTCCCTTGAGCAGTATGTAGTGTCCCTCTTTATCCCTTTTGATTAACTTGGGCTTGAAATCTATTTTATTTGATATGAGTATGGACACTCCTGCTTGTTTCCGAAGTCCATATGAGTGATATGATTTTTCCCAACCTTTCACCTTCAGCCTATGTATGTCTTTTCCTAGTAAATGTGACTCCTGTAGGCAGCATATTGTTGGGTCTTGTTTTGTGATCCATTCTACTAGCCTGTGTCTCTTGATTGGTGAGTTTAAGCCATTAACATTTAGGGTTATTATTGAGATATGGGTTGTTCTTCCAGCCATATTTGTTTATTTCTGTTACTAAACATGGTTTGTTTTCCTCTTTGATTATTTCCCCCCCCCCTTACTGTCCTACCTCCCACTGTTGGTTTCCATTGTTATTTTCCATTTCCTCTTCCTGTAATGCTTTGGCGAGGATGTTTTGAAGAGATGGTTTTCTAGCTGCAAATTCTTTAAACTTTTGTTTATCGTGGAAGGTTTTAATTTCATCTTCCATCCTGAAGCTTAATTTCGCTGGATACACAATTCTTGGTTGGAACCCATTTTCATTCAGTGTTTGAAATATGTTATTCCAGGATCTTCTAGCTTTCAGAGTCTGTGTTGAAAGATCAGCTGTTATCCTGATTGGCTTACCCCTAAATGTAATCTGCTTCCTTTCTCTTGTAGCTTTTAAAATTCTCTCCTTATTCTGTATGTTGGGCATCTTCATTATAATATGTCTAGGTGTGAATCTCTTATGATTTTGCACATTCGGCATCCTGTAGGCTTCTAGGATTTGGGATTCTGTCTCATTCTTCAAGTCTGGGAAGTTTTCTCGTATTATTTCATTGGATAGACTGCTCATTCCTTTGGTTTGGAGTTCTGTACCTTCCTGTATCCCAATGACTCTTAAGTTTGGTTTCTTAATGTTATCCCATATTTCTTGGATGTTCTGCTCATGGTTTCTTAACAGTCTTGCTGAGCTGTCTATGTTCTTTTCAAGTTGAAATACTTTGTCTTCATTGTCTGATGTTCTATCTTCTAAGTGTTCTACTCTGCTGGTAGTATTCTCCATTGAGTTTTTAATTTGGTTTATTGCTTCCTGCATTTCTAGGATTTCTGTTTGTTTGTTTTTTATAACCTCTATCTCCCTGTATAGTTGATCCTTTGCTTCCTGGATTTGTTTGCATAATTCATTGTCGAAGTGATCTTTCATTGTCTGATTTTGCTGTTTAATGTCTTCCTTGATACTCCAGATCATCTGAAGCATGTATATCCTGAATTCTTTATCTGACATTCCATCTGCTGTAGCTGTTACCTCTTCTAAAATTGTGTTGACCTGCATTGCTTGTGGTCCTTTCTTTCCTTGTCTTTTCACACTGCTTGCGTATCTTTCCTGCAGGCACGGGCGGCGGCTCTGCTCTCTCCTTATTCCAATAAGATCAGGTTCTAAGAAGCCCCCAGGCACTGAACCCTAGCAATCTGTCTGGAAGCCGCAGGTGAATGGCAGCCTGAAATTAGCTGTTCTATGGCTGAATGAGCTGCGGTCAGTCGAAAACAGGGATGGTGACGTCAGCTTTCCAACATGGTGGCTGCTGGCCTCCTCTTTGGTCTGACCAGTGTGGAGAACCGAGATGGACCGCTTCCTTCCCCCACCTCAAACCCAGAATTCAGCCCACAGTACGGTGCTTGCACGGCTGGCAGAAACTGCAGCGCTGTATCCCTGCGTCGCTATCTCCTCCACTGGAGGAATCTTGTATGGTGTACCTCTTAATGCTGCATTGTAGTTAAGGTAGGCCATATGACTTCTTTTAACAATTAAATGCTATTGGATATAATAGAAGCAGACTCTGAATGATCCTTTTCATTTCATTCTTCATGAGAAAAAAAATTGTTTGGAGTAGCTAGTAGTCTAAGGTGGATTAGAGAAAGGAGCAGGCCTAACCTCACCACAACATGGAGCCATTCCTGGTTGACTTGCACCTTGAGGTAGAACCTAGCCTAGCCAAGATTGACTTAACTGTAACTGGTCTATAATCAGGTGAGCTTGAAAACAAAGGTGTGCTGTTTAAACTACTGCATTTTGCAGTGGTTTGTTAGATAGCATTATTATACAAATGCTTAAGTAAAACATTGCCAACTGTATACAAGTTTACCTATATCAACATTATGTTCTTGTAATATACTAAATAGATCATAAAAAGAAATAGTATTTTTAATCATTACTATTTACTATTCTAATCCTAAAAATGGTGTTAACATATTTATCTATAAAAGGCTTAATGAATGGGTTTTCTGTGTGTGCCTTGAGAAATTCTATTATGAGACCATGGATTCCTCAGCACCGAAAATAATCAAATGAAATAAGTAAATTTTACTAACCTATAAAATATAAGCTCAGTCTTAACCCACTAATTTTTCTGTTTCTATTCCCTAGGAACTTTTTAGATGTCTATAAGATTTAGGACTTTACTATTATAGATTTATCTATATTGTCATTGTTCACTTGGGTTGAGTTTCCTCCTATATTTGTGGTTAACCATGACATTAGGGTTAGTATTGCCATTTCATGTGTTTGTTCTATAGCAGGGAAATATTGCAATGAGTGCTATTCATTCATTCATCAAATATTTACTGAGTGCCTACTATGGTCAAGGCACCACACCAAATTCATTGTTACCTCCCATTTACTCTTTGATTGTCAGAATGCTCTACTCAAAATTTAGAGTTTGTGACCCCAGATCTATATTAACTGTAAAGTATGATTTTAGTGACTTAGAAAAAAATTTTAATTTTAATTAATAGTCTACAGATATACATATATATATATATATATATATATATATATATGTGTGTGTGTGTGTGTGTGTGTGTGTGTATACACACATATATAATGAATTTATAAAAATTTTAAAATATTGCTATTGGCATAGTAATAATTAAGTATTAAAACTGCAAAGTAATTGAGTAGTAACTCATATTTTTTTTTTAATTTTTTATTGTTGGCTGTTCAAAACATTACATAGTTCTTGGTATATCATATTTCACAATTTGATTCAAGTGGGTTATGAACTCCCATTTTTACCCCATATACAGATTGCAGAATCACATCAGTTACACATCCATTGATTTACATATTGCCATACTAGTGTCTGTTGTATTCTGCTGCCTTTCCTATCCTCTACTATCCCCCCTCCCCTCCCCTCCCCTCCCCTCCCCTCTTCTCTCTCTGCTCCCTCTACTGACATTCGTTTGTCCCCCTTATATTATTTTTCCCCTTCCCCTCACTTCCTCTTGTATGTACTTTTGTATAACTCTGAGGATCTCCTTCCATTTCCATGCATTTTCCCTTCTCTCTCCCTTTCCCTCCCACCTCTCATCCCTGTTTAATGTTAATCTTCTTCTCATGATCTTCGACCCTACTCTGTTCTTAGTTACTCTCCTTATATCAAAGAAGACATTTGGCATTTGTTTTTTAGGGATTGGCTAGCTTCACTTAGCATAATCTGCTCTAATGCCATCCATTTCCCTGTAAATTCTATGATTTTGTCATTTTTTAATGCAGAGTAATACTCCATTGTGTATAAATGCCACATTTTTTTTATCCGTTCATCCATTGAAGGGAATCTAGGTTGGTTCCACAGTCTAGCTACTGTGAATTGTGCTGCTATGAACATCGATGTAGCAGTGTCCCTGTAGCATGCTCTTTTTAGGTCTTTAGGGAATAGACCAAGAAGGGGAATAGCTGGGTCAAATGGTGGCTCCATTCCCAGCTTTCAAGAAATCTCCATACTGCTTTCCAAATTGGCTGCACCAATTTGCAGTCCCACCAGCAATGTACAAGTGTACCCTTTTCCCCACATCCTCGCTAGCACTTGTTGTTGTTTGACTTCATAATGGCTGCCAATCTAACTGGAGTGAGATGGTATCTTAGGGTGGTTTTGATTTGCATTTCTCTGACAGCTAGAGATGGTGAGCATTTTTTCATGTACTTGTTGATTGATTGTATGTCCTCCTCTGAGAAGTGTCTGTTCAGGTCCTTGGCCCATTTGTTGATTGGGTTGTTTGTTCTCTTATTGTCTAATTTTTTGAGTTCTTTGTATACTCTGGATATTAGGGCTCTATCTGAAGTGTGAGGAGTAAAGATTTGTTCCCAGGATGTAGGCTCCCTATTTACCTCTCTTATTGTTTCTTTTGCTGAGAAAAAACTTTTTAGTTTGAGTAAGTCCCATTTGTTGATTCTAGTTATTAACTTTTGTGCTATGGGTGGCCTATTGAGGAATTTGGAGCCCGACCCCACAGTATGTAGATCGTAGCCAACTTTTTCTTCTATCAGACGGCGTGTCTCTGATTTGATATCAAGCTCCTTGATCCATTTTGAATTCACTTTTGTGCATGGCGAGAGAAAGGGATTCAGTTTCATTTTGTTGCATATGGATTTCCAGTTTTCCCAGCACCATTTGTTGAAGATGCTATCCTTCCTCCATTGCATGCTTTTAGCCCCTTTATCAAATATAAGATAGTTGTAGTTTTGTGGATTGGTTTCTGTGTCCTCTATTCTGTACCATTGGTCCACCCGCCTGTTTTGGTACCAGTACCATGCTGTTTTTGTTACTATTGCTCTGTAGTATAGTTTGAAGTCTGGTATCGCTATACCGCCTGATTCACACTTCCTGCTTAGCATTGTTTTTGCTATTCTGGGTCTTTTGTTTTTCCATATGAATTTCATGATTGCTTTCTCTATTTCTACAAGAAATGCCGTTGGGATTTTGATTGGCATTGCATTAAACCTATAGAGAACTTTTGGTAATATCACCATTTTGATGATGTTAGTTCTGCCTATCCATGAACAGTGTATATTTTTCCCTCTTCTAAGATCTTCTTCTATTTCTCTCTTTAGGGTTCTGTAGTTTTCATTGTATAAGTCTTTCACCTCTTTTGTTAGGTTGATTCCCAAGTATTTTATTTTTTTTGAAGATATTGTGAATAGAGTGGTTGTCCTCATTTCCATTTCAGAGGATTTGTCGCTGATATACAGGAATGCCTTTGATTTATGCGTGTTGATTTTATATCCTGCCACTTTGCTGAATTCATTTATTAGCTCTAATAGTTTCTTTGTAGAGCCTTTTGGGTCTGTTATGTATAGAATCATGTCATCTGCAAATAGTGATAATTTGAGTTCTTCTTTTCCTATTTTGATGCCTTTAATTTCTTTCGTCTGTCTAATTGCTCTGGCCAGTGTTTCGAGAACTATGTTGAACAGAAGTGGTGAGAGAGGGCATCCCTGTCTTGTTCCAGATTTTAGAGGGAATGCCTTCAATTTTTCTCCATTCAGAATGATGCTAGCCTGAGGCTTAGCATAGATTGCTTTTGCAATATTGAGGTATGTTCCTGTTATCCCTAGTTTTTCTAGAGTTTTGAACATAAAGGGATGCTGTACTTTGTCAAATGCTTTTTCCGCAACTATCGAGATGATCATATGGTTCTTATTTTTAAGTCTATTGATGTGGTGAATAACATTTATTGATTTCCGTATATTGAACCAGCCTTGCATCCCAGGGATGAATCCTACTTGATCATGGTGCACAATTTTTTTGATAAGTTTTTGTATCCGAGTGGCCAGAATTTTATTGAGGATTTTTGCATCTAGGTTCATTGGAGATATTGGTCTGTAGTTTTCTTTCTTTGAAGTGTCTTTGTCTGGTTTAGGTATCAGGGTGATGTTGGCCTCGTAGAATGAATTTGGAAGTTCTCCCTCTTTTTCTATTTCCCGAAGTAGCTTGAAAAGTATTGGTATTAGTTCCTCTTTAAAGGTTTTGTAAAACTCTGCTGTATACCCATCCGGTCCTGGGCTTTTCTTAGTTGGTAGTCTTTTGATGGTTTCTTCTATTTCCTCAATTGATATTGGTCTGTTTAGGTTGTCTATATCCTCCTGACTCAATCTGGGCAGATCATATGACTTAAGAAATTTATCTATGCCTTCACTATCTTCTAATTTATTGGAGTATAAGGATTCAAAATAATTTTTGATTATCTTCTGTATTTCTGAAGTGTCTGTTGTGATATTGCCTCTTTCATCCCATATTTTAGTAATTTGAGTTCTCTCTCTTCTTCTCTTCGCTAGCATGGCTAAGGGTCTGTCGATTTTGTTTATTTTTTCAAAGAACCAACTTTTAGTTTTGTCAATTTTTTCAATTGTTTCTTTTGTTTTGATTTCATTAATTTCAGCTCTGATTTTAATTATTTCTTGCCTTCTACTTCTTTTGCTGTTGTTTTGCTCTTCTTTTTCTAGGATTTTGAGATGAAGTATGAGATCATTTATTTGTTGGTTTTTTCTTTTTTTAAGGAATGAACTCCAAGCAATGAATTTTCCTCTTAGAACTGCTTTCAATGTGTCCCATAGATTCCGATATGTTGTGTCTGTGTTTTCATTAATCTCTAAGAATTTTTTAATTTCTTCCTTGATGTCTTCTATAACCCATTGATCATTCAGTAACCTATTGTTCATTCTCCAAGTGATGTATGCTTTTCCCTTCCTTCTTTTATCGTTGATTTTCAGTTCCATTCCATTATGATCAGATAGGATGCATGGTATTATCTCTACTCCTTTATATTGTCTAAGAGTTTCCCTGTGACATAATATATGATCTATTTTTGAGAAGGATCCATGTGCTGCTGAGAAAAAAGTGTAACTGCTTGATGTTGGGTGGTATATTCTATATATGTCAATTAAGTCTAGGTTATTAATTGTGTTATTGAGTTCTATAGTTTCCTTATTCAACTTTTGTTTGGAAGATATGTCCATTGGTGAGAGACGTGTGTTGAAGTCTCCCATGATTATTGTATGGTGGTCTATTAGACTCTTGAACTTGAGAAGAGTTGGTTTGATGAACATAGCTGCACCATTGTTTGGGGCATATATATTTATGATTGTTATGTCTTGTTGGTGTATGGTTCCCTTGAGCAGTATGTAGTGTCCCTCTTTATCCCTTTTGATTAACTTGGGCTTGAAATCTATTTTATTTGATATGAGTATGGATACTCCTGCTTGTTTCCGAAGACCATATGAGTGATATGATTTTTCCCAACCTTTCACCTTCAGCCTATGTATGTCTTTTCCTAGTAAATGTGTCTCCTGTAGGCAGCATATTGTTGGGTCTTGTTTTGTGATCCATTCTACTAGCCTGTGTCTCTTGATTGGTGAGTTTAAGCCATTAACATTTAGGGTTATTATTGAGATATGGGTTGTTCTTCCAGCCATATTTGTTTATTTATGTTACTAAACATGGTTTGTTTTCCTCTTTGATTATTTTCCCCCCTTTAGTGTCCTACCTCCCACTGTTGGTTTTCATTGTTATTTTCCATTTCCTCTTCCTGTAATGTTTTGCCAAGGATGTTTTGAAGAGATGGTTTTCTAGCTGCAAATTCTTTAAACTTTTGTTTATCGTGGAAGGTTTTAATTTCATCTTCCATCCTGAAGCTTAATTTCGCTGGAAACACAATTCTTGGTTGGAACCCATTTTCGTTCAGTGTTTGAAATATGTTATTCCAGGATCTTCTAGCTTTCAGAGTCTGCGTTGAAAGATCAGCTGTTATCCTGATTGGCTTACCCCTAAATGTGATCTGCTTCCTTTCTCTTGTAGCTTTTAAAATTCTCTCCTTATTCTGTATGTTGGGCATCTTCATTATAATGTGTCTAGGTGTGGGTCTCTTATGATTTTGCACATTCGGTGTCCTGTAGGCTTCTAGGATTTGGGGTTCTGTCTCATTCTTCAAGTCTGGGAAGTTTTCTCGTATTATTTCATTGAATAGATTGCTCATTCCTTTGGTTTGAAACTCTGTCCCTTCCTGTATCCCAGTGACTCTTAAATTTGGTCTCTTGATGTTATCCCATGTTTCTTGGATGTTCTGCTCATGGTTTCTTAACAGTCTTGCTGAGCTGTCTATGTTCTTTTCAAGTTGAAATACTTTATCTTCATTGTCTGATGTTCTGTCTTCTAAGTGTTGTACTCTGCTGGTAGTATTCTCAATTGAGTTTTTAAGTTGGCTTATTGCTTCCTGCATTTCTAGGATTTCTGTTTGTTTGTTTTTTATAACCTCTATTTCCCTGTATAGTTGATCTTTTACTTCTTGGATTTGTTTATGTAATTCATTGTTGAAGTGATGTTTCATTGTCTGATTTTGCTGTCTGATGTCTTCCTTGAGACTCCAGATCATCTGAAGCATGTATATCCTGAATTCTTTAATTGACATTCCATCTGCTGCAGCTATTACCTCTTCTAACGTTGAGTTGACCTGCAATGCTTGTGGTCCTTTCTTTCCTTGTCTCTTCATACTGTTCGTGTTCCTTTCTACTTGGTGAAACTGTTGTGCTATTGAATTTTCCCCCTATATATTTATATTGGTCTTGTATAGTTGCAAAGTCTCCCTCGCAGGCGCGGGCGACGGCTCTGTCCCTCTGCGGGCCGCTAGGCTTGTTCTGTCAGTGGTCACAGTTCTGTCTACTTTGCAGGCGCAGGCAGCGGCACTGCCCCTCTGCAGGCCTCTGGGGCTGTTCTGCTAGTGGGTCGCAGGTCCACCTACCTTGCAGGCGCGGGGGGGGGGGGGGCGGCTCTACCCTTCCTCAGGCCACTGGGCCTGTTCTGTCTCTCGGTTGCAGGTCTGGCCTGTTCTGATGGTGGTCACAGTTCCGTCTACCTTGCAGGCGCGGGGGGAGGGGGCGGCTCTGCCTCTCAGCAGGTCGCTGCTCCTCTTCTGCCGGTGGGTCGCAGGCCCGCCTACCTTGCAGGAGTGATTGGAAGCTCTGTTCCGCCACGGGCCACTGGGCCTTTTCTGTCCGTGGTCACAGTTCCCCTACCTGGCAGGCGCGGGGGGTGGGGGGCAGCTCTGCCCCTCAGCAGGCCGCTGGGCCTGCTCTGCATGGTCACAGTTCCCTCTACCTTGCCGGTGCAGGGGGAGGGGGCGGCTCTGCCTCTCAGCAGGCCGCTGCTCCTCTTCTGCAGGTGGGTCGCAGGCCCGCCTACCTTGCAAGAGTGATTGGAAGCTCTGTCCCACCGCGGGCCACTGGGCCTTTTCTGTCGGTGGTCACCTGACAGGCGCGGGGGGTGGGGGGTGGCTCTGCCCCTCAGCAGGCCGCTGGGCCTGCTCTGTGCGTGGTCACAGTTCCCTCTACCTTGCCGGTGCAGGGGGAGGGGGCGGCTCTGCCTTTCAGCAGGTCGCTGCTCCTCTTCTGCCGGTGGGTCGCAGGCCCGCCTACCTTGCAGGAGTGATTGGAAGCTCTGTCCCGCCGCGGGCCACTGGGCCTTTTCGGTCCGTGGTCACAGTTCCACCTACCTGGCAGGCGCGGGGGGTGGGGTGCGGCTCTGCCCCTCAGCAGGCTGCTGGGCCTGCTCTGTGCGTGGTCACAGTTCCCTCTACTTTGCCGGCGCAGGGGGAGGGGGCGGCTCAGCCTCTCAGCAGGCCGCTGCTTCTCTTCTGCCGGTGGGTCGCAGGCCCGCCTACCTTGCAGGAGTGATTGGAAGCTCTGTCCCACCGTGGGCCACTGGGCCTTTTCTGTCGGTGGTCACCTGGCAGGTGCGGGGGGTAGGGGGTGGCTCTGCCCCTCAGCAGGCCGCTGGGCCTGCTCTGTGCGTGGTCACAGTTCCCTCTACCTTGCCGGTGCAGGGGGAGGGGGCGGCTCTGCCTCTCAGCAGGCCGCTGCTCCTCTTCTGCGGGTGGGTCGCAGGCCCGCCTACCTTGCAGGAGTGATTGGAAGCTCTGTCCCGCCGCGGGACATAGTAATAATGAAGTATTAAAACTGCAAAGTAATTGAGTAGTAACTCATATTTTAACAAAACAAAAACCATGATACATTGACTTTTAAAAAAATATTCTTAAAAGTAATCTATACTATTTTCTCATTTAATCCTGGTGAATCCTGTGATATTGTTAATATTATCCCTATAGAGGCTAATAAAATTCACTCAAGAACACAACACAAATTGTGCAAGTCAGATTCAAACTCTGTTTTAGAATGAAGAAACAAGCATAAACCAATATAAAATATGTTTGCTATGAAGTAGACAATCATCTACCATTTTGATAAAGGATTTGTATTTTAGAATCAGGGTGCTTATATTCTAATTTCAGTTTTTCTACCTGTTTACTGTGTGACCAGTAGCTAGTCACGTAAATTAACCCCAGTTCCCTCATCTGCCAAATGAAAAGAATTGCTGTACCTATTTGAGGATTTATATAAAAATTAAGATATAAAGCTTTTAGAACAGTGCCAGGGGGGAGGAGTTGTAAATAAATACCACTAGTTGCAATGTCTCCATGGCCTTCACAATATTGATTAGGGGAAATCAATAAAATGTGTAAATGAAACATGGACAGAATAAATAGACATGTCTATGTAAGAAAGTAACCAATCACAGACTAATGCTTGCCATTATGACTGCTCAATCCAACAACTGCTCCATGTGACCTGTGAAATCAGGATGTTTTTTCTGGCCACAGAATTCCACATCTGTAGCACATTTCCTTCCAATAGTCATGCCATTCTCTTGCTCTACTGCAGTTACATTTGCTGTCAGGAATGATGATCATACAGAAAATAATGTACTTACTGTGTGCCAGGCACAGTTGTTGACATAGTCCGAGGCATCTTTTTGAAATGTTCTGTTTTTACCATCTTATACATAGAAAATAGGGACAAAAACAATGAAATGATTCACCCAAGGGCACACATCAAAAGTAGGTAGCATAAATGGATATAGATAGAATCTGTTGTGCTTATCTCCTTGAGAGGTTCATCTCTAAATAACGTTCTTCAAAGTGAATTCTTCAACTTCATTGACTTTGTTTTTATCTTTATAGAAAAATTAAGCACAAAGTACAAAGAGTATGAGTAGATGTGAAGGAGTGAGATCTGAGGTAGCTCCCTGATTGTTCTTCATTGGGGCCTAGTTCTTGGTTTGGAATTTTTGTCTCCCCAGTTTTACATAGTGAAATATTGTTGAGGTTCAGGTGTGGTGAGATTCCTTTGCTTGGTTGAGTTTGTGAGCATGAACTTGAAATGTCCCAATACTTTCCATTTATTTTTAGAGGAAGGGAGGAAGCAAACTTAGCACTAATGTTAGCAACAGATATACAACCTTAAGATAATTGTCCAGTGTCTATTTTGACATCTGTAATACTAATCAACACCTGTATAGTAATGGTGGGGTCAAATGTAACATGAGCAAAACTAAAAATAAAAACTGAACTAGATGAGTGGTTAAATAGCAGGTGTCCACTACATCATTAACTCTATTGGTAATCACAACATGATTGGGGCAGGAATTATTGAAACTGTAAAATTAGATATAAGGATTATAATTCCATAAGCAAAGACAAAAATAGGGTTGGAGGCAAGAGAAAGTTTGAAATATTTTAAGAAATAAAAAGAGGAGAGGCAGGAGATGGGCAGCAGAGGTAGGCTGTAAAGAAGGAGAAATAAAAGTTAACTAAAAGTAATTTTAAAAAGAAAGGACAAAGAGGAAACAGGAAAATTTGTTATTAGTGGAAGAAGAGAGTGAGAGAGAGGTAATAAGAAGGTCAAAACTGAGGTAAGAACAAATAAGCAAACGCAGGATCAAAACAGTTCAACTTCATGTATAATTATACCCAACCTAAGTCAAACCATGGCTAAATAATAAATGAGTAAAGAAAAAAGCAACTAAAATGAAATCAAAATTATATTATATGTATATATTTCTTATATATACATATACATTTTTCAAACCTATTGGCAAAGTGAGCATACCCCCCCCACACACACACACACACAGACATACCACACGTACACAAAATCCTACAGAACAGGAAAAACCAAAAAAGAATAAAATATAACGATATTTTTAAAAATTTTAAATAGTAAAAAATATGGAATTATCTAGTAAAAAGAGATAAGAAAAAAGAAAAAAAATGTTTTAGCAGCTTTTTTTTTTTTTTTTGCTGCTATGACCCAAAAGACCTAACAAGAACAATTTTAGAGGAGGAAATGTTTATTTGGAGACACATGGTTTCAGAGATTTCAGTCCATAGGTAGCCATCTCCATTCCTGGGTTTATAAGGAGAGGGATGTAAGGCAGGACATCATGAGGGGAGAGTGTGGCCAAGCAAAGTGGCTCAGAACATCACACCAGGAAGCAGAGAGCTGCACTCTTCAGGGACAAAATATATGCCACAAAATATATACACCCTCAGGGGACCCATCTCCTACAGCCTCCCCTACCTGTCTCCAGTTACCACTCTATTAATCCTTATGAGGGCAAGAATGCACTGATTGTGTTAAGGCTCTCATAACTCAATCATTTCACCTTCAAACTCTCTTGCATTGTTTCACACAAGAACTTTTGGGGGACACCACTTTTATAAAGGCGAACAAAATCATAATGAGAAATAAAGGGCATGTTTCTGGTGAAGTGGTCAAAATTGTTGGCAAAGATGGGTTTTCATTTCATATAAAGGGCTGGGGATTTTTAAGTCCAATGTCTTTGTGTTCCTCACTTAGCTGCCATCTTGGCTAGGAGTCAAAACTGATTATAGCAGCTCTCAACTTCCTGTCTCTCACATTAGGGTGGGTTAGATGTGGAGTGTTAACAAACTGTATTCATGTGGCAGAGTGGAGCACAGTTCTAAATTGGATGTTCCCTTTGGAACTCTGTGGGTTATAGATTGGATTATAGATTTGATCCACAAATCTATAATCTGCAGGACATCTGGATCTCTATATAGCCTTTGGTAAAACCCACTTTTAGGGTATAGGGACTAAACCTCCACAGATTTCACCTTACCCTTCATAAGCCCTGGAACACAGATACTCCTGTGAAGCCTCTGTTGGTGTCTTCCCAATAGCTTTTAGGGGGTGACTGTAACATTGGGAGCTTACTCCCCTTGGGATGTGGAGCCTGTATGGTCCAAATACAATTTTCTTGGTCCTTTTTCAGTTACTCTGATTTCTGGTACACTCTGGGAATTATGATAGGTGACTATTGGCAATATCCTTTGAGTTCCCTATCTCCTATTTCTGCTAGATGCTGCACAGCACTTACAGATGATTCTTCCACTCTGTGGTGACCAGGAGGAGTGTTTTCCATACCCACCAAACACTTTCCCACCAGTGATTCCAGAATCTGCCAAATGCTATTTTGGGATGATTTTTCCTGAACCACTTTCCCCACTAATGCTGTCTGTTAAAAACCAGCTCCACAGACTTTCCCCAAGCCAATTTTTATTTGTTTATTAATTTCTTAAGAAATACACAGCCCAGAGTCTTCTTTGCATGCCTCTGTTCTGCTTCACTGTTCAGCAGCTTCTGCTTGATCCTACTGGTGGTCAAGCTAGCACATCTCTAATATATTACCTCTTGCATTACAAGATTTCTTACTTCGCTCTATGGTTTCTTTTAAAGTCCAGTATAAAGTTTTAGTCAGGTCCCTTAATTACCCACCTCACTAAGGAGCAGTCTTCCTGCTTTGTAAGTCTGGTGCTGTGGAGCCTCTGCAAAGCACATCCTTCCTCTAATCTGCCATCTTCACTCTCTTGTTTTCTATTATTGTCTCTTACCAAGATTTTTTTATAAGGTTTCTTAATGCTATCATCCAATACTATATAGAATTGATTATGTCTGCATTCATATATCCCCCCCTGGTTTCTAGCAATTATAGATAAGAATTTGAGGATCATTCTGAGGGAACTAATTGGACCATGGGACAGTTCTCTCCTAGGCCATGAATACTTGTTTCTTTAAGAATTACAGGTAATGTTTGTTGAGCTTTTATTTTATATTAGTGTCACAACTCTCAACACTAGAATGAGTAATAAAATTAACCAATATGCCCATTTGCCAGTTTGAATGTTTTGACATTTTTATTCTATCTTTTATTCTACTACATTTTTGTTGTTGTTATTGAGATTTTGGGGATCTTTCTAAATTTGTACTTGGATAAATTGTTCATTTTACCAAAAATTTCCCTTTATGAGAATATTTAACGAATAAAGACATAAACAAAGAAAAATATAATCATATACAACATGACCAATAGCATTTTTTTGTCTTTTTAATAAGCAGCTCATGTTGACTTTACACAGTCTCCTTCAAAAATATCTATTTTTCTTTTGCTGAAGTAGATTCAAAAGAAGATACACTTAATTTGATATATGTGTCATGAAATTTTTATTATGTATAATTTTTTCCTTCTTCTAGTTTAACTCTTGACATTTACTCCTTAAAAAAACTGGGTCATTTCCACATGTTTGGTGAAATCTTTCATATTTTGAAATTTGATAATTGTATCCTCAAGTTGCTGTCTACCAAAATGTCCTATAAATTGAGAGTTAACTCTAAAGGTTCAAACATGACTCTAAAGGTTCAACTTTTGCATTGATTTTGACAAAATGCATTTTACTGCATAGCATTGTATATTTATTATTGCATTATAACTGAACATCCATATGTTTACCTATTTTTTGATACTAAAGTTAATCAGCGATTTCAGATGTTGTCAGCATGATTTATTTCCTGCAATATCTGTGTTCAAGTCAACACTTCCTCATTCACTTATTTTAAAGTTCCACTTAAAACATTCAACCAAAGGCTATAACAGCCATGAATGCACATGGTCTTATTATTTCCATATGATGAGGTAGTAACTTTCCAATTCTGTTAGGTTTTCTGCATGTAATAGCTGTGATATATTATTGATGGCCTGGAAAAAGAAATTTCTCAAACCAACTACTTGGATATATTGAATAGAGTCTATAAAAAAAGAACATGAATACAGATTCTTCCTCTTAATCTATCTGTTTTAAAAGTAAAAAAGTTGAGAACACATGGAATGTAGCCTTTGTATCACCTCTTTAAAAGACCCTATTCTGGTTGATGGGCAGAATCACAGCCTTTAGGACAGAAGTCCCCTGTCTTTCTCCTTTGCTCCAAAGCAATAAACCTTCTTTTCCCCTTTTCTCAATAAATAAATGAATGTAAAAAAAATAAAAATAAAAAGTTGATTCCTTAATCAATAAAGAGAGATACCATTATAAATTTACTGATGCTTTTTATATTTGATGCACTTCAATCATTGCCCTTAATAATCTTTTTCATGCTCAAATGATTTCATCTTTGGGTCCTTTAGCCTGGCTCATGAGTCCTTTAAAAATAACTCCAGAGTCCTACTTTCTTTACTTTTAGGTATGGCAAAATATCTTAATTTTATTTTGCATCTTCCCTGACACAGATCTAGGATTAAACATTTCTCTAAAAGAACTGAGTTTATATAATGGCAAACAATAAGGAAACCACAATCTGTAAACTAGAGGTGTTCACTGCTGTGAAAGTTTTGTTACTTCTGTCCATCAGTGAAAAGTACTAGAGAATGTATTTTTTGAGAAAGGGAAATAATAAAGTATGAGTTCAGAGTGATGGTTCTAAATCAAGTTAAACATCATGATTTTAACTTAATTTCTTTTTTATATTTAATTTTTTCTTATGTTGAAAATATTGGCTTTTAATGACTTTAACATAATTGTTTCCTTTTCATATAATAAAAGCATCATTTAAAATTTCTTTGTTTCTTTTTCTGCCCTTAGAATGTCTCTATCTCTAGAGATATATTATTTAAATTCTGTGCTTAAAAATCATGGAATTAATTATTCTCTGTGTGAATATGACATCAACTGGTAAGTTTGTTTTTAAATATTACTCTTATAAATAGATTATTTTATTTTTAACAAGGCAAAAATTTACTTGGTTCCAAAGTCAAAGTTATAAAAGTTTGAATCCTGATTTTTTTTTTGGTATGCCCCCAAATCAATGTGGTCCTCTTTCTTTCTTGTTGTTTATTTTTTGTTTGTTTATTTATTTATTTATTTGTTTGTTTGTTTATTTTGGCATTTTCTTGGTTTCTGACCCTACAAATTGCTCCAGGCTCCTGTAGCTTTCTCTTTCCAATCTAGAATCAATTATTTCTCCAGGAATCGCAGGTTCCTTTTGATGGAGAATGTATTGGAAGTCAATATCTTGTTGTGCTCTTGGCTACTGGATTGTCATTCCCTCTAAGACTTCTGAGCTAACAGAGCACATAAATACATATCATACATTATTTTTTTATTTAATTGTTTAATACTTAACTGTAAGAAAAGCATTTATATATAATGAATATATATCTGTTATAGACAGGTATTTCAATTATAATGGCTACTAATATATTAATAACTCCTGAGATTCTTCTTTGGTATGAGACAGTGAAAAGTTGGTCTAATGATTTTTTTTTTCTGCATACATGCATGGGTTACATATTTACATATTTAGACTTGCTCTAACTTCATAATTTACTATGAAGAGCTTTATATATGATTATTCTTTTATAAATCCTTCCATTATTTTTGCTCTAAAAAGGAAAATATGACTTTATTATAGAGGTTGTCAACCACAAAAAGCAACAAAGTTCATTGAAAAATAGAAGTGAAATTGAATTGCAACTCAGAAGTCAAGATTTCTATTATTTCTTTTGAATTGAGTTGTCACTTGATTAATTTCTATGTACTAGAAAAAAAGCTATCACAATCAGGGTCATGAAATTTACTAGATAAAAATTATGCTCCTGATGGTATGTATTGACAATATAATCTAAAATAGACAAAATTAATTGCCCAAAACCAAATGTATTGTGTAATCCTTTTGCAACAATAATATACTGATACCTAAAATAATTTCCTTCCTTATAATGTTATATTGAACTAATGTTATCTTTTAGTTTCAAGGACCCAATTTGTTGCATAATTTAAATGACAAATGCAATTATTAGATTTTAAATAAAGAGTATTGTTTGTATCAGAAATTGTGCATTTCAACTTTCTGAACTTCTTTAACTATATGTCTTTTAAAATAAAAATATATTTCTGTTCAAAATATACTTATTACAAGATAAATAAATACACAATGGAAGTGAAAAATGATAAAACAATTCTTAAACTGGACTTTTGTTAAGTGAGAAGACAGGATCATCTGGAGTATTTGCTTATGAGTTTACAACACCCCTGAAATAATTTTCATCCAATATCTTTAAAGTGTCTCCCTCGTCTTGTTGTGTGTGTGTAGTACACAGCCAATTAGCACTCTTGTGATAGACACATAATGATCGTGATCATCCATTTCAGATCATTCTTTCTAAGTTGTCAAATCTTGCTGAAAAGGCAGACCCTGGAGAAGTGACTTTTTTTTGCTTGCCTTGCACTTCACTGACTTAGACAGGGATTTACTAGAAGTTGTAATTGGCTCCTCTGATTGACAATGAAGAGCACATTTCTTACTGCTTTGACTCTTTTTGTGGATTGATAAATGCTGTGAATTATGGTAGCATGCGAAGTGAAGTCTGCTAATGCGAAAGGAATTGTGAGCTAATGACTTACAAGCATTACAGGGTGGCTGTCAACACAATTTTTGGTACCAGTTTTTTACTGCTTCGTTTTATCCTCATTTAGAAAGGTTTTTAATCTTTCTAGCTCAATCAACAAATTAAGAACGAAATTTACCTGACATATGACACATGACTTGTGTATAATAGGCCATTTTTGATGGGAAGAGGCAGTAACCATTTGTTAAATGATCCTCTTGGCTCCTCAAAAAGTTAATAAAGTTTTCCCAAAGCACTTAACCTTCTTCAAATGAATCATTTATACACTAGGAAACACTATCTCCATGATTACCTACTCGAGGTCTAATACTTTGCAAAAAAGATGAAGGATACCTAAGCATTTGATTAACTACCTAAAACCTCTAGCAGAAAATGAGTACAGATTTATCTTAAATTATTTTAATTATTTTAAATAATTGGACTCTGGATATAATATTGAGTGACTCTTGTTTAAGAGCATTTGTTTATTTATTTCTAAAAGGAGCATTTTTTCTGCATAGTGAATATTTTTATAAGACTTGAACTCTGCAAACTAGCTTAAATTTGTAAATGATTATAAGCCATACTTACTAATTAACCTTCACTCTCCACTTGTTTACTATAAGTTAATTCTTTCACCCCATTTTTTAGTAGGAATCTAAAATGCCCAAATCATTTTTTCTTAAACATTTACATTTATCAATAATAAAATACAGATGAAGTTCACAAACACAAAGAGTAATAACTTCCTTACTCATTTTTGTACATAATTTTATAGATAGGTGCACCCAGTCTGTATTTATGTGTATAAAATATGTACATGCACAAGAGTTTATTTTCTTACCTTCCTTTCTCTATCTCCTTCTTTCTCCATGCCTTCTTCTCTCTTTACCTTTTCTTTCCCTTTCTTCCAACTCTTCCTTCCTTCCTTCCGTTTCTCCTTCTCCCCCTTTTCATTATTTGCTTTTCTTTCTTTCTTTCATCTCTATATTTACTGTATGTATTGTATTGGGATACTGTATACTCAATTGTGTAATGATTACTAACATTTTCTTTTGAAATAAAACATGATTTTTTAGGTATCAAAGTTCGGATAGCATTTGCAATAAAACAGAGTGATGTTTGCTTGGTAATAACAGGAGAGAAGGTGACACACTGGAGATCAAAGCTCTGCCATTCAATAAAGTCAAACACCGAAGAGAATATCACAGGTTGGAGTCTGGCTTTGTCAGAAATTATTTAAATTCCAAAATATAAAGTAATTATTGTGGTAATTGTTTACATTTCTGAATTTCATTTACCCCTTTTCACAATAAAGGGAAAAGTGTGTATTTCAGATTAGTATAATTGCATTTAGATAATATTTCATAATTAATTTTAAGACTCAATTTAAATGTTGCAATTGTAAAGGAAATTCTCCATTCTAGATGTAGTATTAAAAGGTTTGTGAACTAGCAAACAGTGTCTTCATTTTTAAGAATTTGTAAAAATGCGCTTCCTCCGTTTTCTTTTTTTAAGCAGTCAATCCTAAGTAAGTTTCATAACCCCATCTGGAGAATGCTATTTTCTTCCTAGTGTGGCAACAGAAAAATCGTTTCTCTTAAGTATCAGAATCTTTGTATAGTCACTTTTTAAATTTATACATATTTTTCAAATTAAAACTATTATATATTTTTAATTTCTATGCATTTTTCTCACATACTTTTGCAATTCTTATTAAGTAAAAACACACCAAACTTGTGACAACTAGATATTTGTACCTAAGTAGGTGATAAAGTATTCTAAATTTTAAAAAATATTTTTAACAAAAATTATTTTAGAATACATTTAGATTTATAATTTTAAAAATAGTATAGAAATTTATTATGTACCCTACTCCTAAATTCCCTATTATTTATATTTTGCATTAATATATCACATTTGTCACAATTTACAAATTGATATTGTTACGTGATTAATTAAACTACATATTTTCTTCAAATTATCTTGGTTTTTTTGTGTCCTTTTTCTGTTCCAGGATCGTATAAAGTATACCACACTGAACTTCTTGCTCTTGTCAAACATGATTTCATTAAAGCTATAGATTGCTTTGACTTGTATGGACATTTAAAAAATATTAATTTTTCCAACTCATGAATATCAAGTATCTTTCCATTTATTTGTCTTACATTTTTTTCATCATTTGTTGTAATTTTCTGTTTATAGATCTTTCACTTCTGTTTGAAAAATTATTTCTAAATATTTTTGTGATTCTATTGTAAATGCAGTTGTTTTCTTAATTTATTTTTCAGGTTGTTGTTAGCTTGTAAAAATGCAATGACTTTTCGATGTTGATTTTGTTCCTTCATTTAGTTCATGTCTGCTCTATGACAATTTTTACTCCTTTGTACAAACACGCTAACTCTAAATTTCACTTCAAAATCACATACAGATTACTAGCACAGCATTTATTTGTCCAAATAATTGCATAGCATCTAGGAAGCTAATTTCCAGGAATAATTTATGTAACTCTATCCTTTCATCCTGACACTATTTCAATCTCTTCTTATTGTAATAGTGATAAATAAATAATGTCTACCACTACCATAAAGCACTTGAATTATTTTCACTAGCAATAAAGCATTATACATGTCTAAATGTATTTTGGGTATCAATCAGCATGGGGTAATAAATTATGTGAGTAATTATATATTTTATATATGTAAACTAAATAGATTGTTTTAGAAGCTAAATACAAATTATATGAGAAGAGATTTTTAAATTATAAATTAATATTAGTTAAAAAAAATAAAAAAAAATAAAAATAAAAAAAAATTAATATTAGTTGATTAAAATAAAAGGTTAATTTTCAATTAGCTAGATTAATCTTGAACAATTTTTCAGACTATTATGTACTGAAGGATTAACTTCCCTCCAATAATTAAGTTTTTTAAAAATAATGATTTGATTTTGTCTGAGATTAATTTTCTTCTGCTGAAGACATTAAGACAGAATACTTTCAATGAACTGTATTGTTTATTTTTTGTTACCTTGTATTCTTTATTTCTAATTGTTTCATTGATATGAATTCATCCAAAACTCAATATCCCAGAGATGATGAAAATTCCCATCCAAACATTTCCTAAAAGAGAATTGAGAAAATTGCCTGTTTGGTCCTTAGAAGTCTTTCTATTATGTATTCGACTTTGAGATACTTTAAAATCTCTGAGTCTCAATGTCTTCTATAAAATGAGAATGATGCTTACATTTGAATGATGTCAACAATTAGAAGTCATAAAGTGCCTTAGATGATTTCTGAGATGTAATAGACTTTCAAAAATAAATATGATTGTTCCATAATCCTAAAATATATAAGAATAAGTTATGCTGACAATAGAATGGTACTGTGACTATTAAGAACCCTCTAAGATCTAGCTATGCTATTCAACAAACACTAGCACCTCTTAGATGCCAGACACTAAGCTCCACAGATCGACAAGGGAACAAAACTGTCGCTCTCATAGAGCTCTTCACCTAGCAGGAGTGATGGATATACAAAATATATGTATATAAAGTGAATGGTATAAATACATTCATAATAACAATATATAAAACATATAGCTTGTCAGATGAAAATAAGTTTCCTGAGAAGAAATAAATCAGCAAAGAGAATATGAATACTTGGTGGGATTTGTGGAAGAAATTTAAAGTGCAAAAGAAAGTTTCAATGAAAAGGAGATATTTTCTAACATTACAATATACTTATTTATTCATTTTTTTCCTTCATATTTTCCTATTTTTTATTCCAAAAAATTAAAAACTTAGAAATAATCAAGAAAATATTACAATGAACATTCTTACAATCTTTATAATGCACATTTTTAATATTTTGCCACATTTTATTTATTCTTTTCTCTGAATATAATAATATATGTACTTTATTGGTTGAACTATTTAGAAATGAACAACAGACAATAAGACTCTTTAATCCTTAATCTTCAAGCAAATATTTCCTAAGGACAAGTATACTCTCCTACATATCTATAATACAAATGATATGTCCCTCAGATTTTAAATTTTAATATTTCCTCATGTTCAACCAATATCAAAATCAACCTAATGTCACAATATTATCATTCATAGATGTTTTTAATTTGTTGGTAGGTTTAAGGTATTATGAGATATTTCATCATCTCTTGCTACATTAAAACAAAACAATGTATTTGCTTAAGACAACAATAGTCCATTATTTCTTAAGACTTTGGTATTCTGGAATTTGGTCAAGCCTAAACCAATTGGTACATTTATTGCAACTAGTACAGGTTGGGGTCACTCACATGTCTAAAGGCAACTCACAGATTGACTTCAGCTGGAACATCCACATGGTCACTATTCATCCAGAAGTGAGGCCTGAACTTTCTTATATTATGACAAATGGAATCCAAGAGCTAATGCAGAAGTTCCTGCCTCTTATAGCTCTGACTAAGAACTGATGTTTATTTACTTTTGCTGTAGTCTGTTTTTCAGGGGAATTTAGAAGTCCAACCTAGGTTCAGTGGAAAGGAGGGACAAAGAATTTATGGTCATTTAAATCCAATTATATCAAAGATCATAGAGGAAGTTGCAACATCTCTTTATCCTACTTTAATGTATGGAAGCAATACATATGTAGTTATTCATACCAGTAATATTTTTGAAGTCTGTGTCCAAAAGTCACAGTAGTGTTAATTGATTCAGATGTTTTCTCATTTTTTTATTAATCATTTTGGTTATAAAGGACATGAGGAATGTTTCATCTTCATTTAAACAAAATTACTGTCATCTCCTTGTACAACTTCACCCTCCCAAATGCTCCACAGAAAATAAAAACATTCAGGCAGACTCGTCTTGGAAGAATAGCCACTACAAGAAAGATGAGCCTGTTGTTATCTATAGCCTAATATGTATTTTCTCGTAGTGACTATTACATTGCCACTAACTGTATTTAATGGTTGAACAAACAAATTTCTGTGATAGGTCTGATAAAGAGAAAAATAAGAGATAACCGGAAGATTTTTGTTCTGAATAACTGCAAGAATGAGGAACGTGTTTGAGATAAATATTAACATCAGTTTTAGACTAGCATTATGTTGGAATTGGTTATTACTAGACTAAGATGTAGATACATGAAGTTTGAAGGGAAAAAAATGAATTAATCTAAGAGAAGAAATAACTCATAACTAGAGCAACTTGATGTTTTTCCATGGATTTTCAAGAATTTTAAGTAGTTAACTTTGAACTCTTGTTTGGGGGTTTCCAGAAAAATTCCTCTCTTGTTTCATTCCATAAAATCTGTTGTGTGGTGATACAGAATTGCTTGCGTGATGATGAGGAGAAATCCCTACATCTTCTCAGGACACAACAGTGATGAATAGTAGACAAACAGAATTTGAGTTGGTTTTCCCTTTGATATCGACAGAGAGTACACAATAATGAAGCTTCTCAGTTTTGTTTATCTAAGAATGTCTTAAATACTTCTTCATTATAAAGACTCTTTTTTATCAGATGTAGAATTCTTGGTTGACTTTTCCCCCATAATATTTTATAACATTATCTCACAGTCTTCTTGGCTTTCATGCTATCTGTTGAAAAAAAATTACTTTAATCTTAAATTACTTTAATGCATTTGATGAGTCTCCTCTCTTGATTCTTTCAAGATTTCTCTTTGTTGTTGGCTTTTTTTTTTTTCCTGGAGGGGTGTGTACCAGGGACTGAATGCAGGGTCACTCAACCACTGAGCCACATCCCCAGCCCTATTTTGTATTTTGCTTAGAGACAGGATCTCACAGAGTTGCTTAGCACTTCACTTTTGCTGAGGCTGGCTTTGAAATCTGCATCCTCCTGCCTCAGCCTCAGGAGCTGCTGGGGTTATAGGTGTGTGCCCTGGAGCCTGCTGTGTGGACTTTTAACAATCAGATTAGAATTTCTCCATGTGAATCTTTATGTTTATCCTTCTTAGAACTCATTTAACTTCTTGAACATATAAATCCATGTTTTTGTTCAAATCTAAGAACTTTTCACTCATCATTCCTTCAAGTAAAGTCTTTGAACCCTTCTCTCTATCTTCTCTTCTGAGGTTTTTCTTAATTGTGCTTATGTTAAGCACAGTTATGTGCTTATGTGCTTATACTTGGTAGAGCCTGATAGGTCTCTTAATGTCTCTTTACTTTTGCTCATTCTTTTTTCTTTATGATCCTCAGACTCAGTAATGTTAATGGTGTTGTTGTCTAATTATTTTTTCAGAGGACTTGGTTCTGCCACCGAAACCCTCTAGTGTATTTTTCATTTCAGTTATTAAAATGGTAATCACTAAAATTTTTGTTTGGTTCCTTTTTTTCTTTTTCTTCTTTATTTGTTTGTTTTGCAATATCTCCTTATTGATATTCTGGATTTGTTCATACATTGTTTTTCTGGTCTTTTTTAACTCTTTGTTCATAGTTTCCTTTAGCTTTTTGAGCACAATAAACCTACATGGTTGATTTAATATCTTTGTCTAGTAAGTACAACAAGTTCGTGCTTCCTCAGAACCAGTTTTAGTTCATTCCTTTTGTGAATGGGCAACATTTGATTCTTCATTTGCTTTGGTTTTTATTTGCTTGCTTGTTTTTGTTTGTGTATTAGCTGGACAGTTTGAATATTAGAATCTGATATTGTGGAAATCAGATTCTTCCCGTTCTCAGGGTTCTCTGTTGTTTGTTTCTACAAAAAAAAAAAATAGATGTTTACTTATTTAGCATGTTTACTTATTTAGATGTTTACTTATTTAGTGACTTTGTAGAAGTATATATACATATATATATATATATATATATGTATATACTTCTACAAAGTATATATATATATATATATATATATATATATATATATATATATGTATATACTTCTACAAAGTCACTAAACATGTATTAAATTAAAGATTGTACTTTTGGTCATGTGTGGGCTTTGATGTCTCTGTTGTTTTAGTTTGTATTCAAGTAGTGTTTTTAAAACTTTTTTCATTATTTATTTTTATTTATTTTTTGTACTAGGGATTAAACTTAGGGGCATTTGACCACTGAAAAACATCCCCAGCCCTATTTTGTGTTTTTATTTAGAGACAGAGTCTCACTGAGTTGCTTAGTACCTCGCTTCTGTGGAGGCTGACTTTGAACTCAAAATCCTCCTGCCTTAGCATCCTGAGCCACTGCAATTACAGGTATGTGCCATTGCACCTGGCTCAAGTAGTGTTTTTAACAGAACACCTTGAGTGAAATAAAATAAAATATAACCTGAAAGAGGGAGAGAGGGAGAGAGAACAGAAAACGAAGAAAATGATAACAAAAACAAAATCATAGACATTTGATCTTTCTCCCTGCCTTTACTTACAAGATCTGTGTTGGAGCTGTCTTCAACACTTTGCAATGATGTTCAAAACTCTGGCAAAACCTACACTACCTGCTTTTGCTGATAATAGAGATCAGCCACACTTGAAAGCAGAGTGTCTTCTCAGGACTTTTATTTGCATGCATCATGCCCTAAGCATGCAGATAGCTTTCTATATTCTTCCATATGAACAGGTTATTTCTGAACGCCCTAATTTTCCAAACAAACTCTCCCTAGATTTTTTGTCCAAGGCTTTTGATGTTCTATTTTATGCTTGGACTGTACTGTAGCCCCAGGTGGCAGCAGGTTGTTCATTTGACTTTAAATGATTTTGAGGAAAGCCCTCTGCTGATTTTCTGCCCAGTGTGAGATCCAAGTTAGGAAAAACAAAGACAAGTGTTTTGTTTCAGTTCTTCATCTAACTTCCAAACAGGTTAGAACAGACAAACACAATTCATTGGGAATAAGATCTTGTCTTCTTGCTCTGGCACCAGAGACCAAGGTCCCACACTGAGAATGAAATTATATAAACAGCAAAAACTCAGATGTTATACATAGTTTTTAAAAATGTTTGTTTGAAATCAGTTCGCTCAAATGAGTATTCTAAGATGATGCACATATTGGTTTGTTTTTGATGTCCTGAATTTGCTGCAGAAATCAGGCCAGTCATCCTATAAAATATTTCACATCCTATACACATTTGTTTTGTTTCATCCAGGAGTCATCTAGCTTCATATAAATTAAAGTTCCCTTTAAAGATTTGGTGAGATTTAGCTTTATTTGTTTAGGATAAATTCCTTCGAATGTTCTATATGCTTCATATTACACACCATTCAGAAGAACAAAATACTCAATTGTCCTTTTTTTAAGGGACAGAAGGACTGTAATAGCATTTTGATAGCTCCATTGTGAGATATTCTTTTAACCTTTTATTTAATGGTTTCATAGGCCATTGTTCTTCACTTGATTCAATGATTTCATTATAGTTGATAATAATGACTTTCTAGTTCTATTTTTTAATCCCATATTTTATTAGTTAGAATCCTTTAGTAGAGAACTTTCTTTCATTAACTGGGGCTATTGAAATAAGCTAGAAAAATTATAAAGATTGTTTTCAATGTTTTATAAGCTTGTTTTATATTTTTTTCTTTCATAATTTTTAGTTAACATGACTATTTAATATAGTCATGTGTTTAATAAATTATATTCATTATTAGTCTTGATGCTCAAAATATCTGTCATTGGAATAGGCATTCCCTTATGTTGGTTTATGAATCTTATAAGTATGTGTAATTTCCAAATACTAAAAAAATATATTCTATAAACTCCCTGCTATGTTTTTCTTTGTTGCTTTCTAAAGCATAAAAGCTTGTGCACACACACACACAAACACACACACACACACACTCACCAAACTTTTTACAATATGTGAACCTTAGTTTGCTTTTATTTTAGGCAAGATAAAGCAAACCAATAGCATAGCTATTTAGTATAATTAATTTTACCTCCTCTTGTTATTTCTATTTCGATGATTAATTTTATTCTATAGAATAGTATGACAATCATTTTGTTTCTACAAATGATTACGTTTTAAAGGCAGAAAACATTCAGAGGGTCACATTTATTCTATGTTTAATCATTGTTTTCTGAATCCTTTCTTCAAATATGCTATGTGGGAAGAAAAGGGCCTGCCCCTTTCATTTAGTTAAACATCTCAGTGTGAACCAGAAAAGCTATCATATTCTTCATTTTTTAATGTAATACTTAAAATATTCAAAAATATTTTGTAGAGATTTATAGTAACATGACTTCTCAGCAATTTTATTTCTCAGAAACTTAAAAATAAATTTTGCATTTCAATTATTTATGTAGTTTTACTGACCTTTATGATAAAAAATATACAGTGGTTGATAGAGTGGAGATGTTTTGCTACATCTGCTAATAATTGGAGTGGTACACAAGGCCAGAAATGCTAGTGCAGAAAGAAAAGCAAGTGAAAAAGCTTGAAAACCAAGCTCATAAAATCATTTTATCCAGTTAGATCTGCCACATTTGCAACAGCCTTCTGTAATGCAATGCAAATCTTTTTTCTCTGTGTGATCCAGAGGATTTTATTCTAATATCTCTACAACTAATTTAAAGCACTTAATCTCAGAAGGAGAAGGTAATGTTGGTCAAGCACAACTGGTATATTGCCAAATTTTTCAATAAATATTAACGAAACTCCAAAATGAACAATCTGTTTGCATACATATAAAGAATGAATGGAGAAAATAATTCTTAAACCGTCCAGATAATTTTCATAATTAGACAACTACCTAAACACCTAAACATTTCATTTTCACCAAAGGAAACATTAAAGTGAAAATAAAGAAATTTAGTTTTTTTCTTATTATTCTTATGGAATATATTTTTTAAGGTTAGCATTCTTGTAGGGAAAATAGTTTTTGCATGTTTGCAGCTGCTTATAGCAGGAAGATTGTAAAAAAAGTTTCCATTAATATAGGTCTTCCAAATATCTGTTGTTATATCCCAAATTAGCCCAAATGCAGTAGTCAAAAGTCACTTCTGTATACATCAGGATAAATTTCAAGAGAATTGTGTACCAAATATTAAAAGAAAGAAAAAGAAAGGAAGGAAAGAAGGAGGTAGGAAGAGGCCAAGAACACCTTAATATTTTCTTCTGCTTGACTAAACTTCTTCAAGAGTCAGGCCCCCACTCTCCCTTGTCTTAGAGCATTTATTTTAGAAAATTTTAGGAAACTCTGCAAAATTTTTCTGTGCTTCCTTCTGATAAAAATCTTTTAGAAAACCTTTGCCAGCTTTACCACCCAGAACTCTTTCTCAAACACTTGGCAGCCCTCTCTTTGAAATGTAATCATTAAAGACAATTTTGTCAATTTTGTTGCTATATCCTAAGTTCCACAGGAGAGTAGGAGCCTAATCTCTGTGATCCTCTTGCTCCATGCTAGAAAACTGCCTCCTGTCATGAAGACATGAGAAAGTTTGTCTCTTCCTTTGGGGGAGACCAATTAGCAAACTCAGCCTGTGATTTCCTCACCTCCATGCCCCTACTTCAGCTCTAAAATACTCTCCAATCATTTTGTTCTCTCTCTGCAACCACCTTGAATAAAGTCTTCCTTACCTTTGTAATTTGAAATGGTACATTTCTTGCTTTGGCAGTCTGAAGGAAGGAGAAAGGAGAGAGTGATAACATAGACAAAAAGAGGACCCACATTAATTGCTTTAAACCTGACCTTTGAAAAAAAGCCTCCTATGTAGAATTCAAAATACTGAAGTTATATAAGCTTCATCACCTTCAACAGGACAGAATGGCATTGCAGGTAAACATGTAAGCAAAGTTACAAATTTAATCAAGAGGTGAAAACATTATTATCCTTTATATTAGACAGCAGACTAATATTGCAAAAAAGAACTCCCCCAAATCAAGACCATCATATAATACAAAAATGGGAAAAAAGAACAAATAGTCACCTCAGATTAAGATAACTTAAGAAACTCCTGTGCTTATGAGAAGATACTTACAAGATGCTCATGATACCAAATGAAATTAAAACTCCATTAATATATTTTTCTTACATACAAGTTTTTAAAAAGCCAGAGTTTGGCAGTAAACTGTTTTCATTTTCTGTCTTTTTATGTGTCTCATTCTATTTCTTTTGATAAAATACTGGTTTTTGAATAATATAATCTTGTATAAGTTATCACCGTCAATATTATATAATAATTACTATGAGGATTCTTAATATTTTTAATTGGTGAATGTATTGGCATAATATTATGCATGTGATCTTATGTTATTTAGTTTTAGTTATTGATTAACTAAACATATTATACATATTCATGTGGCTCACTGTGATATTTGAACACTTGCATGCAGCATACATTGGTCAACTTGGGATAATTAGCATTTCCCTCTCAATCATTTTTTAGTTCTGAAAAATTCAATCTCATTTCTTAGAGAAGTTTTTCAATATTTCTGTACTCTAACTCTTTTTGAGCATGCACATAAACTTTCTTCCTCTTCTTTCTCACAGAAAAAATAGCATGCAATCTTTATTGTTCTGCACATTATCCTTTTCAATTTACATTCCACCCTAGAGAACATAAATGTCAGCACATACGCATTCTTCCTTTATATTTGAAGATTACAGAACATTCTTGTGAGTGGCTGAACCATGAGTTTTTCGGCTAGTCTTGTACTCATAGGCATTTTGATTGTTGCCAAACTTTTATAAATACAAATTGTATCTCAATAAATCACCTTATGCCTCAGCCTATTCATATTTTAACAATGTTCCATACAAGTGTGCAAAAGCTAAATATATTTTTATAGACACTGTTAAATTCTTCTCTTCTGGAATTCTAACATTTTTTATTCACATTGGCAATGTAAGGATGTCCCCCCAGGGAGTACATTGTAGAAGTTTTACGTGTGGATCTATCTATGTGGTGGAAAGTGGCATCTCTGAGTAGTATTAATTTGTATTCCCTCTATTATGAGTGAAGCTGACCCTATGTGCAGCCCAAGTTTCACAGCAGCTGTCCTCTGGAATATTCTCTCACACTCATTCCTCTTTGTGTATCTTCACACTTTGGCCTAATCTCAGCTAACCAGTTTTCCTTATTTATAGAGATAAAAGACAAGATGGAATGACAATATGATAATTTCATTCACTTTCAACATCTATTTTCATCTCTGCTTTCATACTGTACCTTATGAGGGTCCAGAAACAACCACTTATGTTTATAATTTCAGAATCAAGTAGATAAAAAATATCTTTCTTAATACTACTATCTCTTTTACCTCTCTCTATATTTTTCTGCTTAATAAAATAATTCTTCAAAAAATTGGCTGTATTATCTACCTTTAGTTTCTCTCCCTGAAGTTCACTCTTGTTCCTTCAGTAGATCTGATCTTGTCAAGGTTCCCAATATCTTCCTTGATGCTAAACACAAAAATCAATTCAGGGCCATTCTTATTTGGCCTATCAGCATCTCTTGACATAATTGATCACACCCTTCTTGAAATACTATCTTTGCTTCCAAGACAGCATAACTTACTCATTTTCTCTCTTTTGAGATGTTCTTTGTTCACCCCTGGGGCTGATTTTTTTTTCCTCTCAATTCCCTTAACTCCTGAGTCTAGTATACCGTAGGGTTCAGTCCTTGGATGTCTTTATTCTAACTTGGCTCCCTTGATGATCTCATCCAATATTATGACATTAAATACTATCTGTGTAATTATTAGTCAGCAACAGAAACAGTGAACAGGGATAATAGAAATCAGACATTTGGTTTGCCAGTTACAGGCTCCATATCCATGGAACAAATATTTTACTTTTGTGGATCTCAGTTCCACATTATAAAATGTTGATAAAACTAGCTCATGGGAATTTTGTATAAATTAAATAACTTAAACATGTAGTAGACAGAACAGTTCCTAATATATAATAGTATAATATACATATTAATTCATCCTATTATTTTAGTTTCAGAACACTTTCTCCTAAAACTGCAGACTCACAAGCAGAATATTGTGTTTTTGTTTGTTTGCTCTTTTTTTAAAATAATTTGGTTATTTTTCGAGGATTCCAAACAGCCTATACAGAATACTTCTTGATTTTATGCTACAAACCTATCCTCAAAGTCTTCCTTTTCTAGTGAAAAGGAATTCCATTCTTATAGGCAAAGAGGTCCTTCTCTCACATTTTGTATTAGATCTGTCAGCAAATCTTTTTAACTTTGCCTTCAAAATGGATCGATAATTGACCTTTTCTTACCACCTTCATTGCTACCACTCTGGCTGGAGTGAATGTCTCTTATGTTGATTGTTGCTCCTAAGTGACCCTCCCCCTGACTTTTCTCTTGAGGCTCTTTAGCATATATTTCCAAACAGCAGAGAAACTCTGTAGAATACATATTACATCTTTCTCTGCTTTAAACACTCCCACAACTTTCCACCTTGAAAAGCCAAATTCATCGCAATCAGTTACAAAATCTCAGAGAACATACTACTGCAGGCCTGACCCTGTCTGACCTCCAATTCCATGACTGTCCCCTGCCATTTTCCTCTATGAACTCACTGGCCTCATTCCTATTCCTGGAACATTCACCTGTGTTCTCTTTCAGGATGTTTTTGTCTTATTGGTCTCTCTGTCTGAAATGGGTTCCCCAGAGGTATCTGTATTGCTGACATCTTCATAGTCTTAAAAATTGTTTATTTAGAAATCAATTTATTGGAGAGACCATCCCTCATCAGATCATTTAACATTGAATTCCTTACTTATACCACATCTGAACTTATATGTGTTACAGGATTTACTTCTTCCATTAGCACTTTTAGCATACTACATATTTTACTTTTTTTTTAATCTATCTTGGGTCTTTCTCCCACCAGAATGTAAGTTCCACAGTAACTCCTAATAGGTACTCCCCCCCATGTTAAATCCTCAATATTGAAACAGTTTCTAGCAAAAAAAAATCTTATGCATAAACATTAGCTGACAAATTAATAAACTGGGGAAGCCATTAATTACAAAAATTGACCATCATGTGTTGGAAAAGGCAGTTTACCATAATATAACAAAGACAGATATGCAGGGTTTTGATCATATCCACTTAATAAATTGAATGGAAAGAAAATTCTGTGTGCTTTCTCTCTATCTCTCTCTCTGTCTCTCTCTCTCTATATATATATACACACACACACACACTGCAAAAATAACTCAAGAGAGATGAAAGAGAACAAAAACAATTCCTCTATTCAGAAAATAGTGACAATATCCTGGTAGATAATTCCAATATTGTATGTATGTGTGATATTTTATATATATATATATATATATATATATATATATTTGAGAAAATTCAAACTTTTATAAATGTGCAAACCCAGATTACAATTAAATAACATGTCCCCATTCTGTTAGAAATTGAGCTGGATACTTACTGTAAACTTATTCTTCATCTTTTGCACATCTACATTCTGATCTCTTAAATTTAGAGTAGTCCAAGTGATTATCTCAGGCCAATGGAATGTGAAGATATAAACAAGGTATTTCATTTCTTTGAAGAAGAAAGGAAATGCCCTTCTTATTCAGGTGATTTGTGGAGGTCAGGCAGCCAAAGTGGAAACATCTTGGATCTCTGAGTTAGCACCTGAAGATTAGATGCCCAGGAGTTGCCCAACTGTTGTAGATTCTATGTGAGTGAGTAGTAAAGCTTTGTGAGTTTATTAAGAGTTGCTACTTATTTCAGCAAAGTGTATTCCACCCAGGCTAATATGCCATAATGATATTTTCCCCAATCATTAATTATTTTTATATAACTTGTCTTCATTCTTACATAACATTCTTATAGATATTTTCAAATGTAAATGTTAAAAAGGTAATGAACGCCAATGAAGAAACTAAATGTCCTGGAGTTCTCATTTCTAGTTTGCTTTGCATTTTGTTCTCCCTCTAGAGAAGCTATTTGCTTTCCTATTCCCAATTCTGATTCACTATGAAGAGTACTTTGCACTCTCAAGGTAGAATTTGAAATAGTCCACTGTTCTTTATAACAATATTGAGAGATCACTGTGGCTATGAAATATCAATTTCACTTTCTCTACTGATTAAAGATTCATATTCTGAATTATTACTTTTACTGGTCTCTGTCATCCCCTTGCAAAGAGGATTCTGACTGGCCCAAATGCTTTCTTCCTCTACGTTAACTCTCTGTTGCATACCCTAAGCGTTCAAGTTATGTGAGCATTTTGGTAGAGAATAAGAGAAATGGGAATAAAAATGCTGAAGAGATGTGTTAAAGCTCGAGGTTATTAATTTGGGGAAGGTGAGGTTGTGACAGAGGTGGCAAAGTTGCTGTTCTGTATAAAGGAAGTGACTGGGAAAGAAGAACAAAAACATGTTTATGTTTTCATCTTTCGCTTAATGCATGGATTATGACAAATAAGCCAACAATTTTTTCACTCATGGAATTGATGTCAAATAAATATTTATTTTTAAAATTAATTTGAATTCTGTTCTTTAATCTTTTAATGAAAACACAGACAGGAGGGCTGGATGTACTTTATATTACATAAGCATCTTTTTTGCTTTTTCTTCTATCTATGGTTCAAATCAAGTGTTTGAGGTATTTGTTTTAAGATGTGGTCTCTCTACATGGCCTAGGGTGGCAGGCTGGTGTCTAACTCCTGGCTCTAGAGATGTTTTTGTGTAGTTGAAACAATAGGGGCATGCCAGCAATCCTGGCTTCACGAGTTTTTCATTTACATATCTTGCTTTAATATATCTTTTTCAAAATAATTTTGCAAATACATTTGCAATTCCTCAAATGTATCTCAATTTTCATTTAATTTTCTTTCAAATTCACACATCTTGTTTTAAATTACATCCATAAATAAAATTCAGATTGCTGAGAGCCATAGCCAGTCCAAATGACTCATGGCATTTTTGCCAGAATGGAGTGGTTGAGAGGTGGCCAGCAAGCCATTGAGATGATAATGGTTATGTTAAGCTGTGTATATTAGACCCCTGCTGTCTGCCTCAGCCTGCTACTTTGGAGTTCTCAAGGGGATTCCTGGAGAGTTCCCATAGGTTGGGGAAGTACCAGAGGCGGGATTTCCAGTTGGTGTGGGGTGTGTCCAGAGAGGAGCCAGCATGGGTGGCTTTAGGGAGAATTCCCAGGGAGCATATGTGGAGTGTGCTGGTGGAGTTCAGAAATAAAGTTTGTACCTGCTTCAGTGGCTCGTGATTTGTGCCCAGCCAGACTGCAGCATCAGATGATTACCACCAAGAATTGTAAAAATTTTTGTCAAAAATTTGTTATTATTACTAGTGTAGCGAAAATAAGTTGCTTTATAGTTTACTAAATGGCACTGTCAGAGTTGCCATTGCATTCTCTACAGAGAAAATAGTCAATATTACTAAAGTCCATTTATAAAAATTTAAATCAAATTTATCATGAAGAGTTCAAAGTCTGTTTTGATCAATTCAATGCTAGTTTTGATCAAACAAAGATATGACACTATTTTACTATCATAAAAATGTAAAGCACTTTGGTCTTCAGAAAAATCTCTGGAAGACGTTTAAAAGATATTTCAGTAATGACACAATTTATATCGCACCTTAATTTTATAGCCTAAAGGGAGAAGTTGACCATCTATATTATAATAAAATACAAACTTACATGATTCAATATGTTCACTTCCAGAAAAGTTCAATATTTTCTTTCTCAAAATATAAAAGTTTTGCTCTTATTGGCTCATAGCAGAAAAATTATTATACACACTTTGATACTTGCCAAAATAAAATACACACATCTATAGTTGTGCTACACACAGCAGTGTCTCAGTGAAAGAGAAATAAAGATGTAACAATGCATATACTGACTCAGTTATTAAACCAATGCAAATAAATTAACAACCAAAAACTGTTCAGAAAATTGGTGAATAATTAAATGAAACTAATTCCTGTTTTTAGTAAGAGTGTAGGAAAATCTAAAATGTCATAGAGTTATTGATAATATACATTGTTAATTATCAAAACTGAGTTCACGTTTTTTACATATAAGAAGGCACAACTTTGCTTCATGGAAAATATATTTTTTCACGTGGTTCTGTTCCCATTTGTAACAGAAAGACTACATGGCCAATATGTCCATTGGATCTTGTTGGTTATATCCAGAAATTAGGTGTGGCCACAGCAGGTCTCAGAACCATTGCTAACTTCAAAGTGTATGGAGATGAGTCTCTCTAACCTGCATGTTTCTAAGAGAGAAAACACTGGAAGCACTGTGAATAGTATTTATGATTTCCACACTTTAGGATAAAAAGAGAGAAGAGAAAGGAAGACAAGCAATCAACCATTTCTATTGAAGAGAGATTCTTTATCAGTGGTAAGTCAAGTTCTTTCCCTGAACTTTTTGTGGTAAGTCAAGTTCTTTCCCTGAACTTTGTTTTTTTAATTAGTTAATTGATTACCAAGACATCCAGTACTACCTTGCATGCAGATTCACCTATGAGGCAAAAACTTATTGAAATAAAACCAAAAGAAAGCTGCTGAATTATTTATTCTCTGAAGAATAGCAGAAAATAAATAATTCTAGCTCCACTAGTCCATGTTTGTAAATTTTGGCTTAATTTCTTTTATTCTCTTTTGATGCTGTCCCATAATTCTTGTATGTTCTGTTCATAGTTTCTTACTATCTTCACTGTGTGATCAACTTTATTTTCCAGATTGTATACTTTGTCTTCATTATCTGACGTTCTTTCTTCCAAGTAATCTAGTCTGTTGGTTTTGCTTTCTATGGAGTTTTTTATTTGATTTATTGTATCCTTCTTTTCGAGGATTTCTGACGTTTTTTTTTTCCAGAGTCTCTACCTCTCTCTTTAAGTAATCTTTTGCTACCTGCATTTGCTCTCTTATCTCTATGTTGGAGTGATCAATTTTTGCCTGTATTTGCTCACTTAGGACCGTCTTTAATTCACAGATCATTTTAATTATGAACCTTCTGAACTCATTCTCTGACATTTCATCAACTTCGCTGTCCATGGGTTCTGTTATTATAGTATCTTGATTTGTTAGGGGCACTTTCCTCCCTTGTTTTGTCATGTTATCTATGTGTTTTCCTTTCTTGCAGTTTGGATCTGAGATATTAATTTCTTCCCTATATTCTTGAAGTACCCATGCAGATTGTCTGTACCTCACCTTGATGTTGGACTTCCAGACCCTGCTGGTGTCCCTCAATGTATGCTACTGCATCTAAAGTTGGTGGCAGCAATAGCTGAGGTAACTCGAGATAATAGTTAAGTTGCCCCAAGATGAAAGCCATGTCTTACAGAGATGGGGCTGAAAGAGTGGGCCTCACACTCCTTTTTGGATGCCTGCTCTGAGATGCAGCTGTTTCTAGGCCCTGTCTGTTGGCAAAGAGTTAGGGACTACTGTGTGGGGAAGACTATGGCGATGACTGAAGTGCCCCAAGATGGAAGTGAGTTAGGTTTAGTTTCCCAGGTGGGGGTTGGTGGTGGCAAACTCATATCTACCCTGGGCCTGGGTCCTGCTCAAGTCTGTGTGGACAGATTTGGGTCAGGTCTGGACTCCCGCAGTAGTCTTCTGGTCAGAAGAGACAGTCCTGTGCTCTGGGCTCTGGCAGGTACCTGCCAGTGGAGGGGTGGACCCAGGCCTACTGTGAGCCAGCCCCCCGCCCCCCCAGGCCTTTGTGGGTGGATCTGGGCTGCTGGGCTTGATCTCCCGCAGTAGTCTGCTGGTCAAAAAGGACAGTCCTGTGCCAGAGGCTAGGCTCTGGTGGGTGTTTGACCTGCCAGTGGAGGGCTGCACTGGGGCCTTTATTTTATTTTCATATTCTTATGATTATCCACATTGTTGTGGCTTACATTAAAATTATGCAACCTGTAGTTAGTGGATACTAAGAACTTTAAAGATGAAAGTGCTAAATGTTTCTCTGCCTGCCAACTGCCTTTGATATGTGGCTACTTTGATTTAAAGAAAGAGAAAGCATATAAATAAAGGGTTTTCTTGATGAGAATTATCTTCCTTGTGGAACTTAACAGAAGCTAGCTGTTTCCTATCCAAAAAAAAAATAGATTATTGTGTGGGCTGAATAAATAAGTTCTTCTACAGCACAGAGGTGAAGAGAATGTGCTTCAGAAAGACATGAGGAATCAGAATACACCACAAAGAGAGTTCATCCCAAACAAAGAAACTGGTAATGCCAATGTTCATGATACAGGATCCAAACAGCTGAGAGGAAAGTGAAAGGTCAACATCAGGAACAGAACACAAGGTGGTCAAGAGTGTACAGTGCATTGAGAGCAAAGCATTGGAAATTCTTTTTTTGGTATTGAAAATAAAGAAAAGCAGTTTAAAGGGAAAAAAGAAAAACAACATGATAACAATGGTTTTGCAAACTTGACCAAGCCCTGAAATCCAGTAGTAATAGTAATAAATACCCAATCAGTCACATTCCCAGGGAAAGTATAAAATGGCTAAATGCATCCTACCATGTAGAGAATTAATACAGCATATTTAATTGATAAAAATAGAACTTTATAACGAAAACAAAAGAAATAAATTTAGGTATCAAACTGGACCATAGGAAAGAGAAACAAATATAATTCACAATTGAGATTTTATTTGTGTCTATAAAACTTATTTTTATATATTTTTTGATTGCTTATACATATGATAATATCATAGTAGGTTTGTGAGTTAATCTGATGTGCTCTCTGACTTTGAAAGTCCAGTCCTTAACATGTTTCTAAGACAAAAATCAATGAACTTGGATGAAATTGTCTCTATACTCTCCTCTGTACCTACAGCTCTCCCATTCACTAGTAAAAGAAGAATCAGAATTAAGTACAAACAGAAGAATTTTTGACTGACCTAATATGAAATTTATTCCCATAAAGAAGAGATGAACAAGAAATATAGCTAACTTGATTTCCCTTTCTAACCAGATTATTTCTGGGGCTTATTATTTGCCTCCTGGAAAGGCTATAGGCAGCTTTGAATTCCACGTGGCTCCCACAGGGAAAACTTTATTAGGGACAAGGACACAAGATGATAATGATATGCAGGCTTCAGTACTAGAAGAGTGATGTTACAAATGCATGGCCTAATGCTTTTGGCTGTAAAAATATAAAGATTTTCATATAGAAAGAAAATTGAAAAAGTTAGACTATCTGATGTCCCTAAGAAGAATCACAGGCTAGTATTGAGTAATATGGTGATTAGGACTAATGTTATAAGGAAAAACAATGTCATCACAAACAAAAGGGCCATTCCAAATTCTCCACTAGCAAAGACAATTCTTCCAATCAGGAACTTGAGGACTCTATTCACACAATGAAAACACATAAAATGTGTGAGTAAAACTATTAATTCTGATATATTTTGGCTTTCCAGAGAATTTAGCAGAAATGAAGACACTAGGAAAATGTTAAATTCAAATTAAGGTAATTAAGAGTTTCAAAGAATTACTTATATTTTCATTTTTTTTGAAAGTTAGAGTCTTCTAGTGTAATAGATTTCTTCTTGGAATAAAGCTTTATTTTGGGCTATTCTCTTAACTTTTTAGTTATGAGTACCAATACATCATAACAAACATCAGCTTCCTAAAAACTGTCGTGTAGAAGCTTAAAACAACAGAAAGATATTTTCTAACAGTTGACTTTTGACTGAAAGCCATTATAGTTATCTCTTTTAGAGAAAAGATGCAGTCTTCAATGTCAAAATATTTTACTAGTCTTGGGAAAACGCACAAACTGTCAATGATGAATCTAAATGTTTGACTGTTAAGTGTTAAGTGATAGGATGTCCAAATGAATGATTCTTTTTTTTTTTTTTAACCATCTATCTAATGAACTCTGCCTAATGTTGCTGAGTTGCTTGGGTCATTAGTTATGGGTGTTTGGGGGTCAACTTGATGTCATTGTTGTAATAAAACATCCAATTCCCCTGTAAGGTTGCCTTTTCTGGTGAAAGGGTACATGATGGAGATCCTCAAAAGGGATGCCACTGAGTAATGTTTTCAGAAAGACATTAGCCAACTCAGAGACCAAATATCGTGCTTTGAGAAAGTCCTACCATCAACCATCCACAAGAGATCACTACAAAAGTTTTGTTATCAATATCATAGAGTTAGAATTCAGAACAGATTAGTTACATACAATAGAATAAACCTTGATAAAGAGACAAGGAGGCCCAACGATTACTTTGATCTAAAAGTATCTATCTCCTCTTAGAGCTCTCTAAAGGAAACAGACATTTCCAGTTTCAACTTGATCAAATGCCATTCTACCCTAAGGATATGCATTATCAATTCCAATAATTTCAGAGGTTTTTTTTCACTTTTTTTTTGCACGTGCCACACTTTCTTCTTTCCTGAGAAGTTTGTATATCTCTCTCTTATTTTTTTTCCCTTTCCCCTCACTTCCTCTTATATGTCATTTTGTATAACAATGAGGGTTTCCTTCCTTTACCATGCAATTTCCCTTCTCTCTCTCTTTCCCTCCCACCTCTCGTCCCTGTTTAATGGTGATCTTCTTCTCATGCTTTTCCTCCCTATTCTGTTCTTAGCTGCTCTCCTTATATCAAAGATGACATTTGGCATTTGTTTTTTAGGGATTGGCTAGCTTCACTTAGCATAATCTGCTCTAGTGCCATCCATTTCCCTGCAAATTCCATGATTTTGTCATTTTTTAGTGCAGAGTAATACTCCATTGTGTATAAATGCCACATTTTTTTTTATCCATTCATCTATTGAAGGGCATCTGGGTTGCTTCCACAGTCTAGCTATTGTGAATTGTGCTGCTATGAACATCATTGTAGCAGTATCCCTATAGTACGCTCTTTTAAGGTCTTCAGGGAATAGTCCGAGAAGGGCAATAGCTGGGTCAAATGGTGGTTCCATGCCCAGCTTTCCCAGGAATCTCCATACTGCTTTCCAAATTGGCCGCACCAATTTGCAGTCCCACCAGCAATGTACAAGTGTACCCTTTTCCCCACATCCTCGCCAGCACTTGTTGTTTGACTTCATAATGGCTGCCAATCTTACTGGAGTGAGATGGTATCTTAGGGTGGTTTTGATTTGCATTTCTCTGACTGCTAGAGATGGTGAGCATTTTTTCATGTACTTGTTGATTGATTATATGTCCTCCTCTGAGAAGTGTCTGTTCAGGTCCTTGGCCCATTTGTTGATTGGGTTATTTGTTATCTTATTGTTTAATTTTTTGAGTTCTTTGTATACTCTGGATATTAGGGCTCTATCTGAAGTGTGAGGAGTAAAAATTTGTTCCCATGATGTAGGCTCCCTATTTACCTCTCTTATTGTTTCTCTTGCTGAGAAAAAAAAACTTTTTAGTTTAAGTAAGTCCCATTTGTTGATTCTTATTATTAACTCTTGTGCTATGGGTATCCTATTAAGGAATTTGGAGCCTGACCCCACAATATGTAGATTGGAGCCAACTTTTTCTTCTATCAGATGCAGAGTCTCTGATTTTATATCAAGCTCCTTGATCGCCTGGAGGTCATTCCTCAAAAAAAGAAAAAAAAAAAACAACAAATAAATGAGCTCACACTTCATCTCAAAGCCCTAGAAAAGGAAGAGCAAAACAACAGCAAATGTAGCAGAAGGCAAGAAATAATTAAAATTAGAGCGGAAATCAATGAAATGGAAACAAAAGAAACTATTGAAAAAATTGACAAAACTAAAAGTTGGTTCTTCGAAAAAATAAATAAGATCGACAGACCCTTAGCCATGCTAATGAAGAGAAGAAGAGAGAGAACTCAAATTACTAATATACGGGATGCAAAAGGCAATATCACAACAGATGCTACAGAAATACAGAAGACAATTAGAAATTATTTTGAAAACCTATATACATATATATATATATATATATATATATATCCATTGATAAATTTCTTAAGTCATATGATTTGCCCAGACTGAGTCAGGAGGATACACACAATTTAAACAGACTAATATCAATGGATGAAATAGAAGAAGAAATCAAAAGACTACCAACCAAGAAAAGCCCAGGACCGGATGGGTATACAGCGGAGTTTTACAAAACCTTTAAAGAAGAATTAATACCAATACTTTTCAAGTTATTTCAGGAAATTGAAAAAGAGGGAGCTCTTCCAAATTCATTCTATGAGAAGTTTGTATATCTCCTTTCCTTCTCCTTGGCCTATTGACAATCATTCTTCAGATAGCCTTCAATCAAAACTCTCCCAGGGAAGACTCTGTGACTGCTGGTAAAGAATAGGTCCCTCTGTTAACATGCACGTATGCTTTCTCTCTTTTACTTTCTACGGTCTTATTTATGACAACCATAAAAATAAGAGTTAGGCAAGCAAAGATAAATAGGCTTTTTCCTTTTCCTTTTTTTTTCCTGTTGCCCCATTTAGTTTATTCCAGTGTTACTTGGAACTTGTAAGTAAGCTGATGGAATTTCAAGAATCTTAGCTGAGGATGAGAGAGAGACATCAAGCTGGGTATCACATGCAGACTTGGCTTGAGCTCAGTAGAGCCCAAACTGATGGGACAAATAGCATAAGCAGTGATTAAAACTCAGAGGATGAGAGTGAATCTTATGTAAGACTTTCCCCTAAGGAAAAGAAAAAGTGGTATCAAACACTTTTAATGTATTTCAGAAAAATAACATGTTTATAATTAAATTTACCCAGATGTGAACAGTTTATTTTTCTGCATTGGAAACAATGGAAAAATAAATTTAATTAGAGAAAAATAAAGAAAATTGTTACTCTGTTGATGATTTTGTAAATTTATAGGTCTTAAATATATGTTCGATTTCCAATCAAAATCTGCCTTCCTCACTAGCTTATAAAATTTTATGAAGAAATAGTTTCTATTTTCTTCCTTTACATTTTATTGCCTCTCACTTACCTTTTTAACAGAGCACCTTCTACACCATAGAAGCTAAACAAATATAAAAGTATGCCATGAATACAAAGCAAAATATTATAAGCATCTATATCATTTATGCATCATAAATATATTTTCCATAGTGAAAGTACGTTTTTGGAGTTTTATTGATTATTAAAAATTCAAGGAGAATTGGCATGTCTAGAATTTATTTTTGTATAAGTTTGTATTAGAGATGTATCCTTACATTTTCTCATGGCCAATTGTCCTAATACTATTTAGAAATATCCATACTTACTATGTTAGTGCATCACGGAAAAATAGCTGAATGGACATTCAATAAATTTGAAGAGTGCTTTTTATGTGAATTATCTGAAATTAGTATTTATATATGATAAAAACTTAATTTGCAGGGAGTAAAGGAGAATCAATTGAAAAAGGATAATAATCTCCAACAGTGTTAGAATCAAAGAACATCCACAAGTAAAACAAACAAAAACTACCAGCCTAATCACAGACTTTACATAAAATTAACAAAGTGGACCTTAGATCTAAATATAAAATGCAAAATTATAAAACTCCTATGAGTTGACATAAAAGAAAATCTAGGTGATCTTGTGTTTGGTTCTGATGATTTCAGTACACTGAAAGCATGATCAGTGAAAAAAAAAAAGAATGACAATTTTGACTTCATCAAAATTAAACATTCCTTTTTGGCAAAAACCCTGTTGAGGAAATGAAAAGACAAACCACAAACAGAAAAAAAGTTTTGCAGAAGTTATAAAGGACTTTTATCCAAAATATATAAGGAACTCTTCAAATTTGACAGTAAGAAAAAAAAGTTTTAAAATATCAAAAGATCTGAACAATTTACTGAAGTAGATACACAGACCACAGATAAGCATATGAAAAGGAGTTCATCATGTTATACTACTAAAGAATTCTAAATTAAAGCAATGAGGTAACCACACATGTTATATATGATACAACCCAAATCAATAGCAATGCCAAGTGCTGGTGAAGATATGGAAAAACAGGAACTCTCATTCACTGCTGGTGGAGACAAAACATGGTATAGCCCCTTTATAAGGCTTGGGCATTTTAAAATATTCTATACATACTCTTGCAAAACAGTACCATAATCATGTTCCAGAGTTGGAAATTTATGTGTCTTCAAAAACTTGCATGCAAATAACTAAGATGTCTTCAAGGTGTATAGATGTCTCCCTTTTTTCTCCATTTTTTGTTTGTTTGTTTGTTTGTTTTGTTTTGGGCATTGAGGATTGAATTCAAGGGTACTCTACCACTGAGCCACATCCCCAGCCCTTTTTATTTTTATTTTTATTTTTATTTTGAGACAGCATCTCACTAAATTGCTGAAGGTCTGTCTGAATTATTGAGACTGTCCACAAAATTGCGATTCTCCTGTTTCAGGTCCCTGAGTTGCTGGGATTACAGGTGTGCACCTACACTTCAAGATGTCTTTTGATAGGTGAGTAGATCAAAAAACTGGAGACAGAGAAGATGTCGAATTAGAGAAATGATGTACTTTCTAGCAGTTTCTTAGCACCTGACTTAAAAAGCAGGTAGACTGTTCCTCAGTGAGGTGGACAACTAAAAGAACTCACAGAAACTTAATACTGGACAGCAAAAGAAACAATAGAGACACTGAAATCAGAAACTTTGAACATAATACAAGAAAAATACGTTCAAGACCTGTTAGCCTGTCTGACAGCTGTGGTGGCTGTGGCTACTAAGGGGTATGTGCAATGTAAGCAGAAAAAAAAGGAAACTGCAGTGGATTAAAAAACAAATTGGGGGATACCTAGGAATAGATAAGTAAGCTGATCTCAATGGACCTGGAATTGGTGGGATAAGTGGGTGACTGAAAATCAACAAAATTCCTTGGCCCACTGGCAGGTAGTTTGGCAGAAACTGGAAACATTGGTGAAAGAAGCTGTGTGGTAGTGAATAGAGACAAGACACTGGGAACTCATAAAGAAAATTGCCAGTAAACCCAGAAGTCACATATTATGATCCCCAGAGTGTGCCTGAACCAGAGTGACTGAAATAGGTGAAAAGAAAATTGTGCTTGGAGCATACAGGTTCTGAATACCAAGGAGAGGAAGCTCCCTCTGCAGCAGGCGCACCATAAAAACTACTGGAAAGACACCTATGGGAGCCACACAGGTGCATCTACACTCCAGGGCAAATATTGGATAATTAAGATTCAAGGAAATTAATGTAAAATTGTGGAGGCTTAGTGCCTACACCCTAAAAGCTGAATTTTACCCAAGGCCCCAGAGATCCAGATGTCTAGCAGAGACCTGCCTCTCCCCAGCAACAGGGGACATGGATCAAATCTCTAATACACACTGACACAGGTGAGAAAACACCAACTACTGGAACTTCCAGTTTGGAACTCTTCTCCACCCCTACTACAGGAATACACAATTTGTCAGTACCCCTAGTCTATCCCAACCTAAACTGAGAGAAGGAGAACTGAGAGTATTAAAACCAGCTTGGCCTTTTAGCCATACCGGGCAGCTATGTGACAATCAAAAAGACATTGAATTTAACAATCCAGCCCTTGATACAAGAGATACAGGGTCAAAAATTAAACTTAAAGAACAAAAATCCATACCTGCCGATAGTTTTGACCATCTCAGCAGAAACTAAGCCTTTATTTCTCATTAAGACTTTTTACTCTTTTTCTTTTATCTTCTTTTTCCCTCTGTATTCCCCAAGTTCTTTTTAAAATTTAACTTATTCAAGTACCATTTCATTATATTTTATTATTATTTACTTTTTTCCATTCTGTGAGATATTGTATGTTTGTGTGTGTGTGTTTTCAGTGCACAAATAAATTTGGATATATATATATATATATATATATATATATATATATATATACACACACACACACACACACACACCATTACATATATACTCATGTAATTTTACTGTCATTTTAATTGCTTTCTTCTTTACCCATTTTTTATTTAGTCTTGGTTTGGCTTAGTTTGGTTATAATTATACATGAGTTTGAACTTATATTTCCTTGTTTGCTCATACCTCAGTTTTTTCTTTTTATTTCCCCCGTCTCACTTTCTTACCATGCTAATACCAAATTTTCCTGTTCCCTCTATCTCCTTCGATTTTATAATTACTTTTAATTAATTTTTATACTTCTTTCTTTACAGCCAACATGTGCTACCTATTTCCTGCTTCTCCTCTGTTCACTTTGTTAAATAGTTCAAATTATCTAGTGGAATCATACATTTTAAGTAATTCTTTCCCCAACTGTGTTGTGATCACTAATAGAATAGATAATGTAGTAGACACCTACTACTTAATGACTGATCTAGTTCAGATTTTTACTGTTTGTGCTGATGTTAATTAATATTATATTAATTAATTATATGTGACAGCAGAATGCATATTATAATTCATATTACAAATATACAGTACAAATTTTCATATCTCTGATTGTACACAAAGTAGAGTCACACCATTCATGTCTTTATACATGTACTTCGGGTAGTGATGTCCATCTCATTCCACCATCTTTCCTACTCCTAAGTGCCCTCCCCTCCACTCCCTCCCTGTTGCCCCATCTAGAGTTCATCTAATCCTCCCATGCTTCCCCCAACCACATTATGAATCAGCATTCTTAAATCAGAGAAAACATTCAACATTTGTTTTTTGGGAGGATTGACTAACTTCACTTAGCATTATATTCTCCAACTCCATTCATTTACTGCAAATAGCATGATTTTATTTCTTTTTAATGCTGAATAGTATTCCATTGTGTATATATACCACATTTTCTTTATCCATTCATCTACTGATGGACATCTAGGATGGTTCCACAGTTTAACTATTGTGAATTTTGCTGGTATAAACATTGATGTGGCTGTGTTCCTGTAGTATGCTGTTTTTAACTCCTTTGGGTATAGACTGAGGAGTGGGATAGCTGGGTCAAATGCTGGTTCTATTCCCAGTTTTCCAAGGATTCTTCATGCTGGTTTCCATATTGGCTACAACAATTTGCAGTCCTACCAACAAGATATGACTGTGTTTTTTTCTTCACATCTTTGTCAACACTTATTGTTGTTTGTATTCTTAATAGCTGCCATTCTGAATGGAGTGAGATGAAATCTTAAGAGAAGTTTTGATTTGCATTTCTCTAATTGCTAAAGATGTTGAACATTTTTTCATGTATTGGTTGACTGATTATATATCATCTTCTAAGATGTATCTGTTCAGTTCCTTGGCCCATTTATTGAAAAGTAGGACTAAATCTCCATTATGTCAGATTAGGCCCTAACTTCCTTAATAAGACTTTTATAACACAAGAATTAAAATCAATAATAAATAAGTGGGATGGATTAACACTAAAAATCTTTTTCTCAGCAAAAGAAACAATCAGTGATGTGAATGGAGACCCTACATTTTGGGAACAAATTTTTACCACACACACATAGATAGAGCGCTAATCTCTAGGATATATAAAGAACTCAAAAATCTTAACATCAAAAAAACAAACAAAAAAAAAAACTGAATAACCCTGATGTCAAATTTTGACCCCACCATTTCTATATAGGTGACAATTAGTGTTAAAGATGTCAAAATAGACACCAGACATTTACCTTAAGTTTGTACATCTTTGTTGAGTCTGTGCTGTCCTTGGCTCCATTCCTACCTCTAAAAGGGATTAGAAAGTGTTTGAGGGCACTTCAGGTTCACAGAGTAAGATCCTGCTGCTAAATGATGCTCAAAACTCAGCTCACTAACAGCAAATCTTACCCCATACATGATCTGTCTCCACCAGAGCCTCAACTATATTTTGACACAGAGAATTGGGGAAATAAACTGAAAGAGATGGGGCTGGTTTGTAATCCCAGTGACTCGGGAGGTTGAGATGGGAGGATCACATGTTTGAGTCCAGTCTCAGAAACTTAGTGAGACTCCAAGCAACTTAGCAAGACTCTGTCTCAAAATAAAAGTATCAAAGATCTGGAGATGTAGGGACATTTCTCAGTGGGCTCAATCCCTGGAATGAAAAAAAGGAGGAGGAAGAGGAGGAGGAGGAATGGAGGAGGAGGAGGAATGGAGGAGGAGGAGGAGGAATGGAGAGGAGAAGGAAGAGGAGGAATGGAGGAGGAGGAGAAATGGAGGAGGAGGAGGAGGAATGGAGAGGAGGAGGAGGAGGAATGAAGAGGAGGAGGAGAAATGGAGGAGGAGGAGGAATGGAGGAGGAGGAGGAATAGAGGAGGAGGAGGAGGAGGAATGGAGGAGGAGGAGGAGAAGGGGGAGGAATGGAGGAGGAGGAGGAGAAGGAGGAGGAATGGAGGAGGAGGAGGAAAAGGAATGGAGGAGGAGGAGGAGGAATGGAGGAAGAGGAGGAGGAATGGAGGAGGAGGAATGGAGGAGGAGGAGGAGGAGGAGGAGGAATGGAGGAGGAGGAATGGAGGAGGAGGAGGAGGAGGAGAAAAGAAAAGAAAAGAAAAAAAATGAAGAGAAAAAAAGTCCAAAGTAAAAACTAGGCTCCAAAAAGGAAAAGCCAAAGGGGAACCTCAGGTCCCACTCTGGGACATCTACTCATACAAATGCAGCTGGACGTCCCAAAATGAAAATGATAACTACACACAAAAAAGTGTGTAAAAGAGAAAAGGAAATCCATTAAAATTGATGTGCAAATCCAAGACTCCTGACAACATGGCAAAACAGGCAAACAAACTTCCCCCCTAACTTCACAATCCCCCAACAAATTATCCTAGAGTTTTGGAAATATATAAAATTCCCAATAATTATTATAAAAACTGATTATTAAAATGTTCAGTGAAGTAAAAGAAGATGTAGGGAACAAATTAAGGAAGCAAATACAGAAGATGAAAGACCATTTCAATAAGGAAATATAGATTAAAAAGCAACCAATCAGAACTCCTGGAAATGAAAGACAAAGTGAATCAAGTTAAAAATTCACTTGGGTTTGTGGCTCATCAGTAGAGTGCTGGCTGAGTCTGTGCTTGTTGAGCATAGCTGAGAATCTATCTGATCTTGGGCTTTCCTTGTGAAGTACTGGATTAAATACTAACTACCACATAAGAAATAAATAAAATTTTAGAAAAATCACTTGAAAACATCACCAACATTTTAGATTTCATAGAAAATAGAACTCTAGGTCTTGAAGATACAACTTCAGGACTTGAAGACCAAGTGTATAAACTTGAATATTCAGTATGCAATAAAGTAAAAAGAAATAAAAGACTATTATCAAAATATACAAGAACTGTGCTACAGCATCAAAATAACAAACCTGAGTTATTTAAATAGAAGATAATGTTGAGATATAGGCTAATGGCATTAGGAACATTTTCATTGCAGAAAACTCTCCACATATCAGAAATGAGATAGACATTCTCATTCAGGAGGCACATAGTATCCTCCCTAGACAAACTCAGAACAGAATCTCTCCAAGACACATCATAACCAAAATGCCTAACATAGAAAATAAAGAGAGAATACTAAAAACTGAGTGAGAAAACATTAGGTCATATTAAGAGGCAAGCCAATATGACTCACTTATGACATGGCAACTGAGATCCTCAAAGCAAAGAGGGCCTAGAAAGAGATATTCCAAGCTCTAAAATAAAATAATTGCAGGTCAGCATTGGCTTATACAGTGAAGCTTTCCTTCTGTATACCTAGTTATAAAAAAAGAAAATACTTCTTGGCATTAAATTTCAGATAAACTGCAATACAATAATACTGAGTGATTTTAACATACTCTAATCACAAATAGACAGGTTACCACACATAAAATCAATAAAATATTTCTACCTAAATAATACTACAAATCTAATGGACCTAATAAATATCCACTGAATATTTCATGTCCAAACAGCTGATATTACTTTCCTTTCAGCAGCTCATGGAACTTTTTTTAAAAAGACCATATTCTAGGTCACAAAATAAGTCTTATAAGATACAAGATAATAATATAATCCCATGAATTCTATTAGATCATAATGGAAAAAAACTAGAAATAATTTTTGAGAATTAAAAAATATATAGGATCAATACAATAAAAGTTGATTCTTTAAAAACATAAATAAGATTGATAAACTCTTAGCCAAACTAACCAAAAGAGAAAACTCAAAGCAACAAAATTAGAGATGAAAAGGGGATACCAACACACACATTTCTAAAATCCAGAAAATCATTGGAAACTATTTTGAAAATTTAAACTCCAATAAACTGTAAAATTTAGAAGACACTGACAGATTGTTAGACACATATGACCTAACCATATTGAACAAGGAAAATATAAAAAACCTAAACAGATCAACATCAAGTAATGAGATTGAAGCAGCTATAAAAAGTCTTCCTGTGCAAGGAAAGCCCAAGACCAGATGGATTCTCAGCTGAGTTTTATCAAACGTTAAAGAAAAACTACCATCAGTCTTTCTCAGTTTATTCCATGAAATTGAAAGGGAGGAAACACTGCCAAATATACTCTATGAAGTCATGATAAAAACCTAATACCAAAAGAAGACAAACACATATTAAGGAAAGAAAACTTTAGACCAATACCTCTGATGAACATAAGTGTGAAAATACTTAATAAACTTTTATCAAAATACATTCAAAAACACATTAAGAAGATAATAGACCCTGACTGAGTGGATTTCTTCTCAGGTATGCAAGTTTGGTTGAACTTTTGCAAATCAATAAATATAACTCACCACTTCAATAGCAATAAGGACAAGGATCATTTAATCAACTTAATAGAAACAGAAAAGATCTTTTACACTAGTCAGAATGCCATTTCTCAAGAACACAACTAATAACAAGTGTAGGTAAGGATGTCAGGAAAAAAGTACACTCATGCATTTTTTTTTTTTGTTATTGAAAATTAGTTCAATCACTCTGGAAAGCAGTGTGGAGATTCCTCAAAAAACTAGGATTGGAACCATATATGAGACAGCTATCCCACTCCTTGGTATTTATCCAAAAGAATTAAAATCAGCATACTATAGTGATACAGTTACTTTAATGTTCATAGAAGCACAATTCACAATAGCAAAATTATGAAATGAGCCCAAATGCTCACTAAAAGATACACAGATCAAGGAAAGTGGTGTACATGTACAACTGAGTTTTACTCAACCATAAAGAAGAATGAAAATATGACATTTGCTGGTCAATGGATAGAAATGAAGAATGTCATGCTAAGTGAAATAAGCCAGACTCAAAGCATCAAGGATTGAATATTTTCTCTCATATGTGTAAGTCAGAAACCAAAATAGGTATGTGGGTTGGAGGAGTGGGGAAGGGATCTGAGATCCAGGGTGAGAGAAGACGTGATGGAAAAATGGGGTAAATATAGAATTAATTTAACATTCTATGCATATATGAATATACCATAGGAAATTATGCCTTTCTGTATATGTAGAAAGTACCAATCAAAAATATATATACAGGTGAAAGGAAGATCAATAGAGTAGAGAAAGGAGAATAGGGAAATGAGGAGAGTTGAGGAAGTGGTGGGGAACAGGGACTGAAAACAAATTCCACGCTTTTCTTATTTTGTCAAAATGAATTCAACTACTATGCATAATTATAATGCTCTAATTGAAAAAAGAAGAAAGGAAAACATAACAAAAAGTTAAAAACAGAATCTAAATTCAGAGGTTACAATATCAATAAAATTTTAGAACTCTAAAGAGAAAAAAAAAACTTCTGTAATATCACTGGTTGTTCACCCTTAAAGCTATTTTATTATTTTCATCCAATTAATCAAAAAATAATGCAAGGAAATCATTGATTCCATAAGATAGGAGTTTTAAAGTTGTTAGAAAACAAAAGCAAAGGAATATATATGAGAAAAGAAGCAGACATAGATACAGACAGATGATATTTTTGGCACCAATGATAAAGATAGAATCACAAATTCTTATAAAGAGAAAACAATAACTTTTACCTGCATAACATTGAGAATCTGATTGACATCTGACCTTTGATTAGTAACGCAGATGGCCATGAGAAACTGGAGTGGTCCCTCCAAGTGTGAAACAAAATAGCTTTAATTCTAGCATTATATCTAAACAGATAATTCTAATTTTCCAGCAAAATCAAGACTCTTTTTTACACATATTCTTAAGAATGTTGCATCTTATGAATTCTTGATTTTTAAAAATGTGAAAATATATTTCAGGAAAATGAAAATGATATTCAAAGAAGTGTGAAAATGGACTAACTTAGAAGTACAATGTCAAAAATTCTAGAGTGACAGTCAAATAGCAAGAAATGAATAGAAAGAAATCTTCCCAAATTAGTGCAGAGCATCAAATCACTCTGAGAATATCTCCAAGAATTATGATTAAGACATTAGGTCATAACTATGACATGCTGACAGAATCCTATTTACCTCACTCAACAACCGGGAACATGCACACTAATACCACCTAAGATGGAAGGCATAACAAGAAGTAAATAGGCTGACTGGGATGCAAAAGTGACTGCATTATTGTTTCAAGAAATTGTTCAGCTGGGCTCTGTGGTGCACATCTATAATCCCAGTGGCTTGGGACTGAGGCAGGAGGATCTGGAGTTCAAAGCCAGCCTCTGCAACTTAACGAGTCCCTCAGAAACTTAACTAGACCTTGTCTCCAAATAAAATATTTTTAAAAAGGACTTGGATGTGGTTCAGTGGTTATGTGCCCCTAAGTTCAAACCCCAGTACAAAAAAAAAAACAAAAAAAGAAAAGAAAGAAAATTTTCAAATATGGTGAAATACCATTGTGCATTGTGTCATTAATTCATTAATTCCATTCATACTACTTCCCCAACTGGATCCTTTTTCTGTGTTCTGTGTCCTATTCTGTAATCCAGGAAGCAGAACTTATGATTTGCAACTTCTGGGCTTTTTGTTGATTAACATCCAGTTAAATTTGATGAGTAAAAGGCACCAGCAAAAAGAAATTCTGTGGGCTAATTCTTCTTCACATTTTCAATGCTAGGTGGCATAACATCTGGAGGAGCTCCACCTCCTACAAAAATTGTTCCTGTCACATTGCTTCTCCACCATGATTCCAGTTATTAATACCAATGCTGTTGCTTAAACAACATTATGTCTACCCATTGACCCTGCAGGCCTAGGATGGTAAGAGCTTTCCACTGGTCACTGGGAGCCTCAAAATTTCTTGCTGATTTCTGTAACCTGTCTAGGTAGTCTCTTCATTAAAGGAACCTCATTCAGCTTACTTAAATTTGTTTCTTGCTGGACCATTGACTAGTAAAAGGGTTAGAATCATAAGAATCCCCCCCGCCCAAAAAAAAAAAAAAATCTTCCAAGGAAAAACATTGACATTGGGTTGTTCACATATTTTATGAACCCACTGTGAGTTTCTTGGTTGGAAAAAATAGCTCACTAGTAACCATTGACAAGTAAAATCAGTTACTCACATTATCACCAATGGTTTCACACCTCACAACAAAACTATACCTGGTAAAGGTAGAATTATTTAAAGTAACACCAAAACTGTTATTAAGACTATAGGGTATTCCTAACCCTTTCTGACAGTTAGAAATCTTAAACAAATTTAAAACTAATTTTAATCTTTAAACTCACAATTTAAGACAATGGTAGAAAACAAGAAAACTTCCATGCCAATATTAGAAAATAGAAACAAACAAAAATAAACTTATTCTCTTCTTGAAATAGGTAAATAGAAATGACTGAAGAAGTTCCAAATCTGACATTGAGTATAGCACAGATGTAATTCCATTGAAAAACGCAACCTCATCAAAGTTCATACGATAAGGTTAAAAATATTGATTTTAAGGACTAGGATCCTGAGACTTACAATTGATACATTTGGACAGAAATACTCTAAACATAATCTACACATTAGTGTGAAAAATCCAATGATCTTGAACCAATCTCTACTTCCTTTTTGAAGAAATTAGCTCACTCCAGTGTTTTAAGCACCATCAGCTATATTGTTTCTATTTATTTATTTATTTATTTTTGTAGTTAGAGATGGACAGAATGCCTTTATTTTATTTATTAATTTTTATGTGGTGCTGAGGATTGAACCCAGTGCCTCAGCCATTTTAGGCAAGCGCTGTGCCGCTGAACTACAGCCCCAGGCCCTATATTAGGGTTTTCAATACCAGAGTGGCTAATAATGCTTCCCTAACAGCCAACCAAAGATTGCTGGCTGTGGGAGTGTACACAGTGTGTCTTTCACAAGACACTTCTCTTACCTGCAGATGGCCTAAGGTCTAACTAGGGTATAAGAATCTGACCTGTGTTCCTTCCAAGTTTTTGTGAAAATCTGGCTTGGAGCAGCCCCGGGCTCTTCATATGAAAGGTACAAATTCCATATACCACCACAGCAAGAAATAAGTTCAAGGATTTGACTTATAGATCCTGGGCAAAGAGGGTATCATATTGAGGGCAGTCATCATCCAGGTTCATTCAAGACAGAAATAAAGATTTAGTCAGGGAAAAAAAGAGTTTGGCAAGTAGCATTATATGTAAGACTATAGAATATGGGTCTTTTTAAATTTGCAAGCAAATACCTAAGGGTCAATTTCATGGAAGTATTGGGAATGCAGGGAACCTAGTCTGCTGGGTACAGGGATGCCCCCAAGTTCTTATCCTTGTCAGGGGCTACAGTCATTTGGGTGTAGTGTAGACCTGGGAACTGTGTAAAGAGTGATTAAGCACTACTTCTAGCATAAGAAAGTTAAGCTTATATTTAAAATGGATTCCATAGCAACATAACATTGTGAGAATTTTTTTTTCTTTAGAAAAAGGAAAAAGAAGAGCCGAACGCAGTGGCCTGCACCTGTAATCATAGCAGCTTTGAGGCTGAGATAGGAGGATCACAAGTTCAAAGCCAGCCTCAGCAAAAGTGAGGCCCTAAGCAATTCAGTGAGACCCTGCCTCTAAATAAAATACACAAAAGGACTGGGGATGTGGCTTAGTGGTCGAGTGCTCCTGAGTTCAATCCCTGGTACCACCCCCCCCAAAAAAAAAAGAAAAAAGAAAAGAAAGATTTGTTGCTTTAGTAGGAAAGGAGAAACACAGGGAACTCCTTTCCCAAAGGCTGTGATTCTGCCCATCAATGGGAACATGGTCTTTTAAAAAGGTGATTCAAAGGCAACATTCCAAGTGTTCTGTTTGAAGTTGTAATTCACTTGTTAATTTGGGAGATAGTCATTTCTGAGATCTTCTGGTGCCATCTTCAAAGTCTTAATTATTTTGTTCCTGTGGTGGGTGTTTTCTCAAGGATAGACAAATAATTCTTCCTAGGAGGGGTAAGAAAGGTAATCCTGTTCTCCCTGAGACTGAGGAGATATACGAAGTCAACAATAAATTAGACAGCAAAGCATTAATTTTTGTAAACACTTAGCACAAAAGCAATCAGTATTCCAACCAGTCTCTGAAAAACATGAAGACAGTAATTTATCATTCCAGTGATAAACAGGTCGAGTTTATCTATGTAGATTAGAGAGGCTTGTAAGTCTATGACATCAAATTGACTCAGGACACACCTGTGACTCTCTAAAGTTCTTTGTGATAATTATTGTTAGGCACTCCCCCACAGGAACCGGTCCTTTATAGCCTCCACCTTTACTTAGTTTTGGTAGGGCTGATAAGTATATATCTTAAGTTACATTTTTTAAAAAAATGATTGCTTTTCCTTTTAAATGTCCATGTAGGACTTTGCTTAGGCTATTTTCTCCTGCCAGGTGTTTAATATTGAGTTGATTAAAACTGACCTCATTCCTATCTACTCTTAAGAGTCAGCTGAGTTTCCTCAGATATCACTCTTGGGGACATGTGTGAAGCTTGATGGCTCCTTTAGCTGGGGATGTGGCTAAAGGGTCTACTAGTGGTGCCATCTGCCAGGGTGGGTCAGAGTCTTGCTGACCATACATGGTTGTACACAACATAAGATTTTCCAGGGCTTCATCAGGAACAGTGTTTGCTCATTCTACTGGAAACACTATTCCATCAACCTCTTTGCCTCAGGACCCCTAATGAATGTTAATCCCACCAACACCCAGAATAAAAACTCTAATGTCAGTTTTAAGAGGAGGCAGAGAAGCCAGACAGCTTATTTCAACAGGATTCTAGCATGGGAAGGATAGTAAAGGCTGGGAAGATTAAATACAAGATGAGGTCTGTAATCAGCTGGGACTTGAGTTTTCATGTGTAAGCCTGAGAAAATGACTCTTAAGAGCTTGTCTGGTTAGTTAATTGAAGCTTAGATTCAAAAGTGAGCCTCCAGTTAATGAGTCTGAGGTGCAGAACTTCCCTGGAAAGAAATATCTGTGCTTTAGTGAAAGACCAGAAAGGTACTTGAAAACTTGGAGGTGGCTGTTTTCTTGAGGCAGGGAATAAAGATGAGAGATGCTGCTATAGTACTGTGCTCTCTGATTTTTATGGATCCCTGAATAGAAAAGAGCAGATGGAATTATTTAGTTGTCAGAAATTATCAGTTGGGTCACAGTTACCTTTCCAGGACATAGGAACATAAAGGTAACTGTGATGTTCTTGTACTCAAGTTTATATGTCAGCAACTAAATCAAGAGTCTCCAGGAGCTAACTCTTCTAGCCATGCTCTAGTTGTCTACAGTTATCATTCAGTAGTCCTTTCAAATTGTTAAAGGGATTAATCCACTGATGAGGTTAGAGCTCTCATAATCTAATTGTTTCACCTCTGAATATTGCTACATTGAATCATGTTTCCAACACATGAAATTTTCAGGAGACACTTCATTTCTATACTCTTATATCCCTGAATGAATCTAGCTATCTACCAAACTGGTACAGTTTGTTTCTTTCTTTTGTCTAAGTGCCCTCTACTCTTGGAGTTTTGTTAACGGAAGGGAATTGTGTACTCTCACATGTTGATAGCAGAGCAATAAATTTTGGTCATATATTTAAAAGGGCAATTTGTTGACATTTATATATGAACAGTATTGATAAAATACAAAATCATCAATTCAACTTTTATGTAGATACTTGTGGACAGTTGTGGACATTTTTAACAATAAATGACAACAAAAAGGAAAAAAAACTAAATGTCCATCTATGTCTGGTAGGATAAACAGTTGAAGTATATCAAGTTCAAGAAGTTTACACAGCAATCCAACTTAAAAACTCATGCAAAATCTACACATTTAATGGGAGACTAACACCATACTTATTTTGAGTAAAACATATTTTTTCAAAATAATAAAGAAAATATTGTATATTTGCACTTATTAAATAGTAAAGGTATCAATTATTATTTTCCATACTTATATTTGTACTAAAGGTATAAAATACATGGGCGGGATTGTTACATATAAACTGCTTGACAGTTTGGGGAGTTAGAAAGCAGGAGAAATAGGGAGAAGTATTCATATGTACCACCCTTAAAAATCATGAGAAGTAAAAATGTAAAACAACTTCATCTTCTAGTAATAAATGGATGTCTTTTATGTCGTTATTTTTACTTTTCTGCATCTTTTTAAAATATCCTTTTTATGTTTATTGTGGATTTAACTTAATGAAGCCCACATAACATAAACTTGACTCTCTTAACAAATTTAAGTGTATGGCATTGTCATCTATAAGCACAATGTTGCAACAGATCTCTAGAGATTGTTTTTTTATCTTTAACAACAGCTTTAATTATAATATTCTTGCAATTACCATCAACTGACAAATCCAAATTTCTAACAACATTCAGGTATCAACTGACATTTTGCCAGTACCACAAATGTAACATATAACATTGTAAAATGTGTCTTTCATTAGATAAACACCTCCTTTTGTTTCTGTTTTTGTTATCATGGTGTCATTTCTTCTGTTAACTCAGTGAGCCATTTCTTGCCATATGTGAGAATCTTTTCCCCTTTATGCCTTCATTTCCAGTTGATGTCAATTTCCATTGCATGTATTTTAACTATGTTTTCTTTTTTTCATGTCTAATGACTGAGGGCAACCTATTTCAAGTTCTCTTTACATAGCCCTGTAGCACTGATGTAGCCGCTTAATGGACATGTGATTCAATGTCTCTCTCAACTCATCCAAACACATACCACCAAATTTTCATTCAGGAAGATAAACTCTTTTATTTGATGTGCTAACATAAAAAGTTGGTGGTCACAATATTGGCTTTAGAATGGGAATCTTCTCAACTTATTAGGAACTTTTCATTTCTTGTTTTGATAGAGCATTTATCTAGAAGACAATCAGGATTGAAATGAATCTTATGAACAGGGCATATGCTTCCATCAAAAGTAATTTTATTAATTTTTTATTCCTATTAAATCCCTGTACTTTGAGAATAGGGATAGGAAAAGGGGATAGGAGGAAAGAGTATGAGATGGAGTGTGTGTAAGGTTTTATTATGTGCCCTGGGGATATTGTGTGTTTGTGTGTGTGTGTCTATTTAAAACAAGGAACTTAAGTTTTGGGCAACCTGACTTTCACTAAAACAGCAGACAGCATATATTTGAGTTAAACTGTCCATGGAGAGGCCTTAACTTAGATAACTTCATGGAAGTATGTTCTCTCCCTCACTGCAGGACATAGTGAGGAATCCGGATGCTCCTTCAAAATCTACCTATGATTTTTTCAGGCCTGACATTGGTTATTCAAAAGGCTTTGTGTGATGGGCCTCATGGAGGAAGGTGCCCTTCAGGGTGACCTTTGTGCATGGGGAGTGCTCAGGGGAGTTGCAGTCAGAGCCTCAGGCTCTCTGGCTAGCCACTCACACACATTTATATTCCTAACACTTTGTTCCTTCTTTTCTAGGTCTTGGAAGTCTTGTTCCTACTACTTGAGGACCCTATTTTGGGGCCTGCTTATGGAGGAGGAGGGAAGATCTTCAAGTTTCCCCTATTTTCACTTAGTACCTACTCATTTTCTACTTCTAGCTTCTCCCCTTCCCCTCCTTTTGATTTCAGGGTCCATATAACTGCCAGAGTCTTTTGTTTAGGCCTTACCAACAGTGAGAAAACCTGGTATCTGTGCTCTTCCACCTGGTCCTTCACTATTGTGCTTGCCCTGGAGCAAAATGGTACAGATTTCCTTGGTTTCTGCCTCTTGCTTATTCCACTGTCATTAGAGGTTAAAGGCTTAACTCTTTCATTTTGGATTTCAGTAGGCCTCTCTACCACCAGACAGCTCAGTGGATGTACATCTCTCTCTCTCTCTCTCTGTCTCACAGACACACACAGACACACAGACACACACACAGACACACACACACACACACACATCAGGTGGGTTCCTGGCATATACATGCTGGTGCTGAGAGAGAATCTATTATGTCCATCTCCCTCAGGGATGCCCTTTTCATCTTTCCTGTCTGCTTGACACCCTTAAGAGAACATTCATGTTTTTGTTTGTTTGTTTGTTTTTTATTAGAATTGTACATTATGTGTATCTACAGGTTATATCTTAAATTTCTAATTCATGGGAAAACTTGAAAATGCTTTGGTCAAGTTTCCTTTCTGATGCCATTAGATATTGCTTAGTAAAATTTCTTTATATTTTATAACTTACACTATCTAATTAGTGTGCTAAAATTTCCATCTCTACTTTAGAATAAATATATAAAATGTTTTATTGACAATACTATATCTCAAATGTCATATATTTTTATTTGTTCTTTTTAGTTATACATGACTGTAGAATGTATTTTGACATCAATCCCTGTCTTCATACATAACCAGACATAACCCTGTCTTTATATATAACCAGATATGAAAAGTTGTGCTGTATATGTGTAATGCATTCCATTGTTATTTATTTTTTTTTAAATCAATAAAAAAGAATGTATTTTGACATATCATACATACATGGAAGTAACTTCCCATTATTGTGGTTGGACATAATGTGGAGTTACACAGGTTGTGTACATACTCATATATGAACATAGGATAGTTATTTCAGATTCATTCTAACGTCTTTCCCATTCCCATGCTCCCCTTTTCTCCCCACCCCCACCCTATTGTGAGTCAGCATCTGCATATCGGAGAGTATGTGCAGCCTTTGGTTTTTAGGAATTGACTTATCAAATGTCATTTTTAAAAATAGCATAGCTTAAGTTTTCTAGGTAAAGGGAGGTTTGTTTGTTTGTCTTTCTTTTTTTGTTGTTTTTCATAACTCCCATTATGATCAAAACCTGAAATGAAATCCTTACGTGTTTTGAGAGTGGGGAAAATGTCCTTGTGTAATGGGTATTTATCTGAGAAAATGTTCTTCATTGTATTTGCTCATTTCCTATAGACTTAACTGTGATATCCACCTGTATTTTGAGGAATATCAAAATACATATAATCTCAAGCCAAATTTTCTTTTTTTTGTTTTCGTAATTATCCATTTCTCATATCTTTGGCAATGGGAAAACTGAATTATAATTGATAAATGTATTTGTTCCTACCCTCTCTTAATTTAAATTATAATTAGACTTTGCAATGTGATTCAGAAATATCTTTCTTTATAAGCGTTTTCCATTTCAATATAAAATTGCATAGAAATTTTTGATGTTTTATACAATGTATGATCTAAATTTTTTTTTTTTGGAACGCATCAAATTCTTTTTGTTTTATTTTAAGATCCATGAAAAGAAGAACTGTTTGCATCTTTCTATTTTCTATATAGTTACACATAATGCTCGTCATGTTGTAGGAGTTCAATATATACATATATATTTTTTTAAGATATAAAGGAAATAGTAGCGATAGAGGAAATAATAGGAAGAACATTAGCAATAGTATATCAGATGTCATTTTTTTCATATCATGGCCTAAGATTTGTGGGTAAAGGAAGATTTTTAAATAATATTTTATGAAATGTTAAGGAAGGTCTCAATAATGGAATTCAGAATTCCAAAATGAATTAATACACAAATTAAATTTCATAATAAAACCAAATAATTACAATTTGTATTTGACCAAAATGAAATAAGTTTTTCATCCATTTTTTCATTAAGCATATCACATAGTCACTATTATACACAAGAAATTTTGAATTTTATAATTTTCCTCAATTAAATGCAGCTATTTCTAAAAGGCTTATTTTGACAAGTCAAATGTTGAAGACAGATACAGGTGTCCAGGATCTGAAAACTCTAGCAGATGGTAGATAATTTATGATTGTGTGGATGGGTGGTCATGTCTTTGTCAGATAATGATAGGCTGTAAAATCACAACATGAGGAAAAAAACTGAAGGGAGGTTGTGGATATATTAGAGAACCAAAGCTTTTATGACTGCTATTGTCTTAACAGCGCAGGGAAGAAAAGAGATGATGCAAGAAGGTGGAAATATTTTTGTCTCTAGGTTAGACACCAAAAGGACTTCTACAAAGAATGAAGATTAGTCTGAAAATAGATACAGTCTGTTTTAAGGGTTTCCAATTCTGTTTTCAATGGCTTTATCTCTTCGCTTCTCTCTCATCGGGTCCAGATGTTCCCCTTCTTCCTTCTTTGTTCTTGGGTCCTCCCCCAATTAGGGAGAGGTCATTGGACAACCTGGTCAAATCAGTATGGAGCCTTTATGGTTTCCCAGGAAAATTTTCACGTTCTCTGATTTCAGGGAAAATTTTTCTTGAGGGTATTTTAAAAGACAATTTGTGGTCTATTTTCTCTATGTTTGAAGACTGAACTAACATTTACAACAGTCTCTCAAAGTAAGTTTCATTAAGTGTTTGATATTAAGACTTTAGTTAATAGTCTCAAAGAACTGCATTGATAGCATTACACCAGAACTAAGTATATAGATTGGGATAAGAAGGAAGGCATTAAAGGGAGCATGATTAATATACACCTTTCCATAGTAGGACAGAGTTGAGCACAGAGCTATCTTTCTTTCACACAGTATGAAAAGTTTATTAAACTAGAATACAGAATTTCACTTACTAGTAAATAGCAATCTATTCATTCTCCCACATATTTTCAAAATTAGTTCCAAACATCTTTCAAATCTACAGCGTTTTAACAAGAAACAAGTGGCAGTAATTGCTCACAATTACTACACTTTTTCAGATTCTGAGGAATAAAGTTGAATAGAAACTTTATAGATTAATTAAGCAAGTATAATTTTAATCTTTCAAAGCTATCCATACCTTTTAGTGAATAAATTATTCTTGCATTCACATTGTATTTAAAATATTCTAATCTATTTATGGTGTTAATTATGTATTATTTATGACATATATCAAATGAACATTCTTTTCCTGAAAATAAACATTTAAGATACAAATCATAAAATTAAATACTTCAACTTGTGTGGCCTATACTTGTGGAGTGAATAGGGGATATACAGTGGAAAATTCATTCTTAGTGTTTAGGATCCTTCAACCTTCTTTTTTGAAAACAACACAAAACAGTTACAAAACCATTATTCCCAGATTTTAAATTTAAAAGTTAATATGGAATTGGCGATAAACCTCTTTACCTAACTAAAAATACCAGCTGACAAGAGTTTTTATAAAATTGGTGACTGAGTTAAGATTTAATATAATCTCAATAATTTTGCAATCTCACAAGTTTTAAGAATAAATGTAGACTTGTATTTTTGTGCAACATAAATTTCTGAATTTTGATTCAGCAAGAACATATTTAAGTTAAAATTATTTGAAAACTGCTTTTAAAATATTATGTGCAAGATAAAAAAGTAATAAAGAGATACACTACCGAAATAAGCTAACCTATTCTTAGACATTTCATTTATGCAAACATTCATCCAATATTATTTTTAAGGGCCTACCATATGTCAAGTGCTTCAAAAATCAGTAAAATATAGCTTCTATCATAAAAATATATGCTATGATACATATGAATATATAAATTATATGATATGAATGTATAAAAGTATTATATTGCAATATAAAATGGATGATATTTTATAAAATTAAGTGAATAGAATCAAGTGAATCTGAAAAATGTTTATATATATGGCTAAATTAATCAGATGAAAGTGTATTAACTAATATTTGAGGCCAGATCTACTATATTTATAAAGGGGATCCTAACATGAGGATCCTAACATATAGAAAGAAGTAACTAGTACAATTAAGTGAATCTGGACATTATGTAATATGAACAATTAAAGATATATGGGATAATTATTATGGGAGATAATAAATTCTATTAAAGAATGTGTTTCTTTAAGATAATGTGTTTTGGGACTAGGGTTGTGGCTGAGTGGTAAAGTGCTCACCTAGCATGCATGAGGTACTGGGTTCAATTTTCATCACCACATAAAAACAAAATAAAGATATTGTTTCCACCTAAAACTAAAAAATAAATAAATAAAATGGTAATGCATTTTAAAAGTTAAAAATGCTATTTAAAAGAGATATCATGCATTTTCAGAATTGTTTCATTATAATGATCTAAAATTAACTATTTTATGCTAAAGAGAGGTAAGTTTAGGTTTAGTATGAAGAAAAACTTTGTTAATTTTAACCTGCCTAACAATGAAATAAACTGACTTATGAAGTGTTCAAGAAAAAAATAGGATGCCAGAAATGATAAAGAAGAAATTATGCATTCGGTTACATTGTAACCTAACCAAAAACTCTACATAATTTTATAATTCTGTTTTTGTGAATACATTTCATGCACTTCTAAATAAAAATACTGAAAAGACCTAAGCAAGATACTTATGATACAAATACCCTATATTTATAACTCTTAATTATGATTATTAACATTAATTTATTATCAGCATCTACAGAATTATATTTTCAAGCACTTTTAGGATATCTAACAATGTTTGCAGCACACAGCGTAATCTCTGATTGGTGATTCACCTCTTATCTCCTACTTCTTTATTATAGCTCAATGTGTTAAGCTATCAGGAAAGCTTCTAATCTGCTGTCAGGTGCAACAAACCAGACAAGCAATCTTGATAAATCAATAAACTTAACTATGCATACAGTTCTGAGTCAGTAGTTCCTTGCTTGAGGGAGGTCAATTAAAGTGGAGTGAACTTTAGGACAGGTGCTTGATAAGCCAAGAGGCAAATTCTGTTTTCTGACACATTTGTGATTATCACCCAAATCAGATGCCATTCAAAAGATGTCACAGATGTTGAGTGATAACAAAGGAGGAAGAGAAATTTTTGTAAAGTACGTCTCTATTATACTTAAAAATATTTTCAGTTTTTGTTCTGATAAATTTTTTTCTTTTGGGGAGATAAAGGTGGTGACGTTTATTTTAAACAAGTAGAATAACAATTCCTAAGAGGAAAGGAAGAAGCAGAATAAAATTATTTAAAATAAGAACTAGGCCACACTAAAGTGAAAAAATCACTTGGACAGGATTGGGGTGAAAAAAGATAGATGAGAAGGTCAAGTTATTGGAAGACATTTTATGTCAAGTAGAATGGAAGACTGAGCAACACTAATACATATGGACATTGTAGTTATACATACATGCACTCATATACAATATCTTAATTATCATAGTTATTTTTCTCTTATGAGAAAATAATATGCAAGTAACACTAACCATTTTAATATCCAAGTTGAAATCAATAGTTCAGGCATTTTTTCTATTGTATTCTTTTTATTTATTTATTTGTTTGTTTGTTTGTTTATTTATTTATTTATTTAGTGGTTCTGGGTATTGAATCCAGGGCCTTGTACATGTGAGGCAAACACTCTACCAACTGAGCTGTATCCCCAGCCCAATAGGATGGTCATTTTTAACTTCTAAAAACATCCAGAGTGATAATGAAAACTTAATACACCAATATTTCCCAGTCTTGAATAATTTGAGGACCCTTCTGAGGTATCATTTGGTCTGGAAAGAATGATAAGAAAGCATCTCTTACATGTTAAGAACAATTCTCTTCTCATTATGGCATGTAAAGAAATCATGGCCAATTAACAAAAATAAAAATATTGCATTAACCCACGTGGTAATATTTGTTTTTCAAATAATCATGCAATTCAGAATGTGTACATATCAATATTTTGGCCAAATTTTAAAAAGTCATGTTTTAAATATACATTATTTAAAATCTGCATTTTGAGAAACGAGTTCAAAAAATTGTGTTTAGTAAGGAGTGGGACAAATAATCTTTAAATACTTTTCTCCCTTGGTGGTAGAGACATTTTGATGCTTGATAATGTCTTGAACTTTTGTTTTTCTGGAAAAGTTATTGAACTGAGCAAAGTAGCAGAGTTCCTGAGGTGGGTGGGGTCGGGGAGGACAAAAAAACAAACAACAACAACAACAAAAACTTAGTTTTTATCACCTCTAGCAACACCCAGAAGTTTTAAGGATTATATGTGAAGGCAAGGAACAAAGAATGAGAGATTAAACCCACAGGTATAGGTATCTTCAGGAAGACTTGGGGAGGGAGTCAAAGGAGAGTCAGAAGGACTCCCATTTGCTAAGTATTGAAAGAGAGTTTTAATAAATGCTGCAGTGATTTATAAATTATATATGCCTTGTTATTTTGGGAGAGTTCATGTTTTATTTTCTTTAGGAAGATCAACACATATTTTTTCTATATATTTGACATAATATTAAAAGACATAAGCCTCTAGTTTTATATAGTTTACAAAGGCTTTTTGGTTTTTTTTTGTTTGTTTGTTTGTTTTGTTTTTTTTTTTAGTGCTAGAGATCTTATCCTGGGCATTGGGCATGCTAGACAAGCATTCTACAAACTCTGCTGCATCCCCAGCTCTTACAAATGTTTAGATTATACACACATATAACCATTTCTTCCAGTTACCAATAAGTGTTCTTGATTTTACCAGCTTACATTCTCCTGGTTATGCCACCAAATTATCTTCCACTTGATTGCTCATGGATCATTCCCCTTTCTAAATGTAGTTTTCTTGGACACTCACATAGCTGGCACTAAGTCATAATACACTGAGCACATTTCTAGTGCATATAAATATCTTATTGTTAAGTCTTTACTGTTGTTTTTTAATTACCGTTCTGTATGATTTACCATCTGTTTTATGTGTGAGTCATTGGTAACACCATTTGTGGTATAAATTCTCTCCTTTTCCTTAATCTGAATCTACAAGCAATAGCACATGTGGTAAGCACACTTTTCTTCTTCTTAAGCCTAAACCATAGCATCTCCTAGCCACAGCATATGCAGATGAATAATTCTATCACAAGGAAATTTTGAAAATGAGCAGTTCAGCATCTATGCCCCCCTTTGTCTTTGTGACTTACACAGTTACTAGTTTAGTATATGGCAAATAGAGATGCTCAATTAGTATCTAATAAAGAAATAAAATTTTTCTTAGTTGGCTAAAATAATAACATGAATAAAAGACTTTCTAAATTATACACTCACTATTAATATTTCTATTGTTAAGTCAGTGTGTGATTTCCATATGTTTTGATACACACATATATAAACAAATACACATATATTATACACATTTTCCAGAATAAATTTCAATTGTGGGAACATCTTCTAGTAAAGCCTTTTAAAATATATTCTTAAAAAGTTGAAAATTAAAGAAAACTTCATGTTAAACATCAAACATTTTTATGAAAAATTATGAACTAGATCTGCCAAACCTAAAAAACCAGCACCAAGTAAAACAGTCAAAGGATCACAGTTAATCTGCCACATCTCAATTAAATGGTCTTAATTCTAGTTGTAGAATCTACTCTGGCATACTCATGAGGAGTTAAAAGGGAAGGGATACCATTACTTTCAGAACCTAACTAGAAGATGAATGACCAGGGAGGGAGCATTTGGTTGAAAACCTAAAGTGACACCTATAATATACAAGTACATGCATACATACATATACTGAAGGAGAGAGAGACAACAGACAAATAAAAAATGCAAATAGATCCAGCTTACTTGTCTAAAATTCCCACCCTAGTTCTTTAATTCATAAACACTATTCAACAACAATTATTAATTGCAAAGAAATTTGTGCAGAAGAAGGTAGAAGAAAATGATCATAAGCTGAAGACAGAACACGCAAAGGAAGAATTACTTAAGGAAATATGAGATGATCTTAAAACCTCACCAAACTCTAGAACAAATTATAGCTAGCACAGTCTTGATTTTATAAGCCAAAAAAAAAAGAGATACATAGTGACTGTATCCTCAATAAAGTAGGATGAATATATCAATTCATTGCAGAAATATTTATCCTTTAAATGAAATAAATATTTATTTCATGTCTGAAAATACATCAGGGAAGTGATTAACAGAATACAGTAAATATAATTGAAATCATTTTGAAGACATGGTATATAAAAGTAAGGGTGTTACAACAGAAAATTGAAGACAATGAAATCATTAAGAACACATTGGATATAAAAATGTAAAGGGTAAGGAAGAGATAAATACATATCCTGCTGTTGAAGTTATTTTTTAAAAAATGAGTCCAATTTCTTTGTTTTGTCTAATTATACTTCTAATATTAAGTATAATCTCAATTTTGTTTTGAGTGTTAATCAATATATATATATATATATATATATATATATATATATAAAGCTTGTTTGAATCTACACTTTATTTTTATGGTGCTCATTTTTATAAAATTGGAGTTTAGATGATTTTTGGATTTTTCCAGTTTTCTTTATCACATGAAAAATATAAGAGCTAATATTCTCTGAACAAATATTTACCAATTTTTAAAAAATTCAATTTACATTATTACAATAGTTTAAAAGATTTTTTTCTCTTAAGATCCCAGAAATATCTTAAGTTCTCTGAAAACTTTCTAGATGATTGGGTAAAAGACTTCAAAAAGTCTTAGTGCTTTTATATTGAGTTTTTTGATCTAGTCATACACTCTGCAATGAAAAAAAAATTGTTAAAATATAATTAAACAATTTAAAATCCACTGACCTAATTGTTATTAATTCTTCTTTCTATATGGATAATATAAAATATTAAAGATAGGAACAAGTGGTTCTATGCAGAAATATATAAAAAAGTCAGTCATTATTTATATTGCCTACAGTAAGAAGATACAGAATTTCTGTACCTAAAGGTAAAAATTATATTAAGGGATTAGAACAATGAAATTTCTCTTTAAAATATACTATACTATACAACTATATACCACAGTTAAAAGTCCTCTCTGGGAAAGGTTTTTCTTTGTTTATGTTTTCTATTTTTTTTTATTGGTTGTTCAAAACATTACAAAGCTCTTGACATATCATATTTCATACATTAGATTCAAGTGGGTTATGAACTCCCATTTTTACCCCAAATACAGATTGCAGAATCACATCGGTTACACATCCACATTTTTACATGATGTCATATTAGTGACTGTTGTATTCTGCTACCTTTCCTATCCTCTACTATTCCCCCTCCCCTCCCCTCCCATCTTCTCTCTCTAACCAATCTACTGTAATTCATTTCTCTCCTTGTTTTTTTTCCCATTCCCCTCACAACCTCTTATATGTAATTTTGTATAACAATGAGGGTCTCCTTCCATTTCCATGCAATTTCCCTTTTCTCTCCCTTTCCCTCCCACCTCATGTCTCTGTTTAATGTTAATCTTTTCCTCCTGCTCTTCCTCCCTGCTCTGTTCTTAGTTGCTCTCATTATATCAAAGAAGACATTTGGCATTTGTTTTTTAGGGATTGGCTAGCTTCACTTAGCATAATCTGCTCTAATGCCATCCATTTCCCTGCAAATTCCATGATTTTGTCATTTTTTAGTGCTGCGTAATACTCCATTGTGTATAAATGCCACATTTTTTTATCCATTCATCTATTGAAGGGCATCTGGGTTGGTTCCACAGTCTAGCTATTGTGAATTGTGCTGCTATGAACATTGATGTGGCAGTATCCCTGTAGTACGCTCTTTTAAGGTCTTTGTTTATGTTTTCTATTTGTGTTAGTAATTCCATGATTGTGGCAAAATACCTGTGATAATAAATGTAAAAAGAAGAAAAGTTAATTTTGTCTCATTTTCAGGCCATGGCTGTTGGCTTTGAGACCACTGTCAGCATATCACCGAGAAGAGTCCAGGGTGGACTCATGCCAGCCAGAAAGCAGAGAAAGAGGAAGAGATTGGGGTCCCAATATCCCCTTCGAGGCATATTCCCAGTACCCTGACTTCCTCAACCTAAGTTCCACCTCTTAAACTTCCATCACTCCCTAATATGATAGCATTGTACCAAGACTTTAACATGTCCAGTTTTAGGGGCATTTCATTGCCAAAATACAGCACTATTTTAAAAGTTGATTTTCACTTTTTTTTTCTGTGAAAAAGTTGAATATTTTATTTTAACAATATTTAAAAAAATAAAAAACAGTAGATTATATTTTGATCTGCTTTAACAAGTGTATAAAACTAGAGCAATACTTTATACTCATTTATTTTTTGCATCACTTTTGGGTTCACCTATGAGGACAGTATTATTTTCTTTTTGCCTATTTTTAAAAATAAAGTTTAACTTATTCATTCTCACTTCAGAAAAACCCCTGTGGACACTGTTGGGTGTTATGAAATAATCTAATAATAAATAGAGAATGTACAACATTCAGCACACCTGGATCATTGGAGGCTCAGATCCCATGACTCATTCTCTCTCCCCACAGTTGGTCATCTTATCTCTGTTTTCTCCTCTCTCATTCACCTCATCCCAGTAGATTAATATCATCTTAAAAATCTCTTAATCTCTTTTAATGAGATTTTGACAGAAAGAAGAAAATAATGCACATGTTTACTTGAGTGCTGTTTAAACATTTTAAAGCTGTAAATCAGATAATCCAACTCAGTGGTGTTTTGGTCAGATTGTAATCCAACAATAAGAGAAATGCCAAAATTTCTTTGAATAATTTTAAAAAGTGTCCATCAAGGAGAGGATTTACCATTCAGAATAGCAATTCTTTATATGCATTATGGCCACACATCTTTTTTTCTTAAAAAGGGTTTGCAAATACATTTAATTAAGCTCTGGTACACAATACTTGATTTCTTCTATATTATTACCTGCATTTCCTGCTCAAACTACATCAGAACTTTCACTTAATTTGCAGGCTTCTACAACATAATAGAATCCAGAGATATCTGAATTTACCAGTAACAGTAACAGAGAGAGAAAGGAAGACAAACTGTGTAGGTAAAAGAAGTATCCTTCTGAGTTAGGAACATAAGTCTGAGAACTTTCAAAAAAGAATGTTTGCCCTAACACACTTATTAATTTTCCACTATTATTCTACTTAATGAAATACATGGTATTTTAATTTAAAACACTTAGACAAAAACTAACAATAAAATCCCTGACTTCATTGTGAACAAAAAACGGTGTTAATTACAGGCTCTTAAAGGTATTAGAAAATATGAATAATCATGGGACTTCTTTTATTCCCTGTCTAAAAATATAGAAAAATGAATGAAAAATAGGAACATTATTTCATCACTTTTCTAGTTCATAAAAGTTAAAGGATCAAAAATCTAGTCATGTCAACCTGAAAAGAGAGATTTTTTTTTTCATACCATAACTATGCTACATGCAGCAAAAACCCAAGATAACTTATTGTAAAGGTATTGACTTCCTTTGACCCTTTCTGGAAAAATACAATTTGTGTGTACCTGAGTGTTACACAGATTACATCACCACTATTATGGAGGCCACAAAGTTTATATGAAGTTACTATTCTCATTCATTACTGGCAATGCCACATCCTTGGTGAAAAAAAAGAAATAGAGGTCTTTAACATTACTTTCAGAATTGGTCCAGGCTTGGGGTAAAAGGCTACGAATAAATAAGGCAATGAGAAGACATGGTCAATCAAGTTTTTTGCTTTCTAGTGCTTGGCTTCTCTACCACTGAAGACTGTGGGTTAAAACTAGAAATACCAGAAGTGCAGGCAGACTATAAAGGTCTAGTTATCAAAAATTTTTATATAGGATACAGAGATCCAACCATCCAGAGTGGAAATGGCAAAGCGTATTGGTTGAATAGCAAGTATAGCCAAGAGACAAGACACATACTGTATAAAGAAGGCTCTAACTTAATACTCATGGGGCATCCTGGGATTAAGTCCATCCTCAGATCTCCCAGTTACAAAAACACTAGTTCTAGGATCCTGGTCTCACTTGCTATTGGAGGCTTCTACATGGCCTGGTCTAGAACATGGCTCAGGGATTGGGTCAATGCATGACTACTGGTATTGACATATCTTTAGTAAGAGGAGTAGAAGGCATTCAGGTGTGTGTAGGTGAGAAATACTCTCTGAACATATGAATGTGGAGAACTACCTTCCCTTACAGGCTTTATTGTGATATATGTAGTGATTCTGCCTAGAAACAAAAGCAACAACAAAGAAACTAGACTTTAATTAAACCAAACCAACAACAACAACAACAAAAAACCCAGGAAAAAACTATTTTTGCATATGTTAGAACTAGTTTGATCTTTTGTTTTCTTTTGTTTATTAAAGCATTAACTTTCATTGTTGGTGTATGAAAGAATTCTAAGCTATGCAAGTTAGTGAGAAATGTTGGTATTGCTTAGATAAGACCACTTCAAAATACCCTCAATTTAATCTTCCTGGAGGTACAAAAGACTTCAATTTATTTTTATTTCTGGAACGTTATTCTATCCATTAAGAATTTCCATATATAATTTTAGAGAAATTACCTTCCTCTTGCCAATATTTCAGTCAGATAACATCTATTTGAACAAGTTACTTTTGAAAATAGGAGAAAATTTTTATAAATGAAAAACCCAATTGTTTTTCTCATTGGTATTTTAAAATAGCAAAGGTTCTCCAATCTTAATCAGAGATAGTCAGTATTAATTGTCCGTAATGAAATTCAACCTGGCATGTGAAATTATTGAAGTATAATTTTCTACCAGCTATCAGTCCATTAGTTATGTATATGCCATTATATATTTTCCAATGAAGATGTTGCTAGAAAAAATCATATTAAAGAAAACCGTATCAATAAAGAAGTACAGTTTCTTAAAATAGTGAAAATATCTTGAAGATGTGTGAATACATAATTTTGCCAGTTTCAATAGTCATTTTTCTGACTCTTACTAAATTTTAATTATAACAGATATTCCTCAAGACTCATCAATGCCATTTAGATGAAAAATTCATTAAAGATCATTCTAAAATGTCTCTTGCTTTCAAACTTCAATCCATATGCAGTGGAGTTAACAAAGATAAGCAATTTCAAAATGCCTACTGCAATAACTTTTGCAGATATAATTTTATTGCTAATTTTACTATATTGTTAATTTTTCTATTCATATAATCTACAGTTCTGTTTTGAATGAAAGACTATCTTACTTTGTAAATTGTATTTCCTTTAAAGCATATTTATAAGCTTAATGGATACTTGGGAGAACCATAAATATATTAGCATAGTCTCTAAATATATTACATTTCAAGCTCACTGAAAAGCTTACTAATACATTATAAAATATAAAGACAGAATTGTAATTAAGGGGTTTTTATGGTTTGAATATGAAATGGCCCCCAAAGGCTCACGTGTTGAAGGCTTGTTTCCCAGTGCAGTAAGTAATGTTCAGAAGAGGGGATATGGGGAAGTGATTGGATTGTAAGGGTTCTGATCTCATGGATAGATTAATCTGTTGAGGCAATGATGGCTGAATGGATTATTGGAAGTTGGTGGAAACTGTAGAAGGTAGGACCTAGTTGGAGGGTGTGGGTCCTCAAGAGAGTATGCCCTCAAGGATTATATCTTGTCTCCAACTCCATCCTCTCTGCTTCCAGCCACTATGAGGTAAGGAGTTTTCCTCTACCGTGTCTTCCCACTATGATGTATGCCCTCACCACAAAATCATGAAAATGCAACCGTTAGAACATGGATTGAAACCTCTGAAACCATCAGCCAAAATAAAAATTTCCTCCCTTAAATTGGTTTTCTTAGATATCATGTCAAAGTAATGAGAAGCTAACACAAGTGTCCAAAATAATCTGTATATAAACAGAAAAAAATAAATTGATCCAGTGAAGGACAAATACAATTTTTTAAATATATCTTATTTTGATGCATTATTTTTACAACAAATTTTATTAATTCCCAAATGATTAACTTTGCATTTCTGGTTTTGAAAGCACTAATGATATCTGAATATACCAGAAGGAAACAATCTTTTTCAGTTTTTGTAGCAGTATTATTAAGTGCTCTACTCCTTGCTTCTTATATTCTATAGAAATTTAAGATGTTGGTGCCTGTATGAGGTCTTATTTCCCACCTACTTCTTAACATAATCTTTCTCTTATATGACACCTTTCATTTCCAACCTGCATTATGTGTAAGTATCATTTCCAAGTACTCCATTAACATTGATCCTTTCTAATCTGTCACCAGGCATACTTCCAAGGAGTTCTTTCACTGGCACATTTCTTAAATGTCTAATGTGACATTTAATCACATTTTTCTGAGGCTAATCAAAATCTCTACTTTGTGTTTACTCAATTACCAGGGTAGCCAATGAAACTGGTTCATTCATGTTTATAGATGCATATTTGAATATAAATTAACTTGCTATCTGTAAATGTTAACCAGAGAATTGGCAGATTATAATATTCTGTGAAGTTATATTTAGTCCAAATTTTCAAATGACAATATTTAAAGAAAAAGAAAAATTTCTGTAATATATACCTACTCAGCTGTTAACATCTTCATTTTTAAAATCCCTCTGCAAGTCTATTTTTTAAGAGGTAGAATAACTTACATTTGTTCTCATTTTTTCTTTTCTTTCTTTTTTTTAATGCCATAAACTGTAACCATAGTATTGCTTTAGTCCTATGGTTTGAATGTTTTTATCCCCTCTGAAATTTCATGTTAAAACTTCACACTCAACACACCAGTATTAGAAGGTTGTTTCTAAGGTAAGGCATTTAGCTCATGAATGCTCCATCCTTATAAATGACTAATTTTAAAAAGGACTTGTGTGTGGTCTTGATCTTTTCTGCTCTTCTGTCATGTGAGGACAGCCTTTTCTCCATAGAATTCACAGTTCAAGGTACCATCTTGGACACAGAGATACTGAGTCCTAATCTGCTGGTATCCTCATATCAGACTTCCTATCCTCCACAATTATGGGAGTCCATCCCTAAAGTTTATTTTATGAAATATTATATATATATGTATATAGATAGATAGATAGATTATATGTGCATAATTGATCATAATTGATTATTGATTATTTCCTCTCTGAAAACTCTAATAAATTCAGAAAATCAGCCTTAATTTCATCTCAAATATAGAAATTGTCATTTTACTCATTTGGTTTTGAGAATATCTTGCTCTATTGGCAACTTTTGAACAATTTAACAATTTTCAGAATTATCTTTGTGACCATTTTTTAGTTCTAGGACTACATTCTTGAACAAATCATAACTCTTTCAAACACAAGTCGTTATCCATTCAGAGTGCACACTCTAGTATTGAATTGTGTACTGAACAACGGTAATGAAGATTAAAGAGATGTGATCATTACCATTAAGGTAAATAAAGTTAGGAAAGGACAGCAGTTGATAATATAATTGAGATAAGTAATTGGGAGGTCTATGGAAGAAATATGGTTAGGGTACAATGCGCATAAGAAGAATTAATTTTACCTGGCTACTTAGAATAGCAGTGGAACAGGAAATGTTAGATGATCCTTTGTCTTTAAATTTGGAAAGAAGCAAATCATTAAATGTTATATCAAGTTAATTCCTCTTTTTATAAATTTCTAAGTCCAAGGTAAAGTAGGTTTTAGATTTTTCACTATCAGGAATGATTTGAGCAATCATTTACTAAATTTCTTATATATATATATATATATATATATATATATATATATAATTTTGGAAATTTTTAGAATCTTATTTTTTAACTTACAAACAAAAATATATTTTAATGACCATATTATGACTGTAATACATAGTTAAATAGATTATATTTCCATGGACTTAAGAATCCAGTGATTTTTTTCTTTTTCTTAGTGTCTAGCACACAGAGGTATCCCTGCTACCTTTTGTTTGTTTTTTAAGAATCTAAGTGCTTCAAACTTATATCTGACTAGGGTTTTATACTCCATACCTACTTATATTTGTTGACATTAATTAAATAAGAATGAAATATGCAGAATATATATGTATGTATATACAGCTACACAATCAAAATATTATCTGACCTTTGTCATTCTGTGTAAAATATCCCAGCAGATTTGTCCTATATATCTCTGTTCCTTAGTATTCAGTATGAGAGATATGTGTAAACATTCCTTATCCAAGAATTCTATATAAGGAAAATAATTGTATATAGGCAACATAGTTCAACTTAACTTTAAAAAATAAATGAAACAAACAAAAATTGTTCTCTAACTGAAGCAAAGATTATTGTCTTTTATAAAGTAAAGAGGGGTTTATGTTGATAAATATCATTCCCTTATCTTAAGGCTACAAAGTAGTTTTCAATGAACTAGTAGGTATTTATAGTGAGAGACTGAGATTGTTGAAGGAATTAAATATTTCTGATATATAAAAGTTTTCACAAATATTATCTTTACTATAATTTTGTCCTAGATGCTGTTAATTGTATGTTTATTGTTACATGTTTATGAAATAGAATGTTTAAAGAAAAAATTCTGATGGTCATTTCTGCCCATATATTTTACATATTGTTATTTTTATCTTAGATGCATTTGATTAAATTTTTTACTCAGTCTGCTGTCATTTCAGTGCTCAAATATTCTAAAGTAAACTTGGGGATTAAAACTGTTTTCAAAAAATAAAGATTTAACAATAAACCAGGCATGGTGGTGCATGCATATAATCCCAGTGATTTGTGAGACTGACGCAGGAGTTCAAAGCCAGTCTCAGCAACTTAGTGAGACCATTTCTCAAATAAAAAACAAAAAAAGCTGGAGATGTGACTCAGTGATTAATTGCTCCTGGGTTCAACCTGTGGTACAAAAAGAAAGAAAGAAAGAAAGAAAGAAAGAAAGAAAAATATAATAAAATTTAACATTTAATATGGATATTCTGGAGGGACCCATGTTTCAAAGTTTGGGATCTTTCATGGATTTTCCCTTTCAATAGTATTTCAAATAAATCAAAATAACAAATTTCCTGGCTTGAAAAGAAAATTCAGTAGTGCTATTAATGTTTTTCACAAACCAATATCTACCATGTGTGAAATGTTTTGTCTTCACATGCTAACAGAAAGAATTGAACCCAAATCAAATACTCCATATAGAACCCTATGTAATCATCCCCAAAGCTTTAAGTTTGGCATCCAGATAAATCTTTTTTTTTTAATTGATTTTATTTTTTTAAATACATGACAGCAGAATGCATTACAATTCTTATTACACATATAGAGCACAGTTTTTCATATCTTTGTATATAAAGTATGTTCACGCCAATTCATGTCTTTATACATGTACTTTGATGGGGGTTTTTTGCATTACAATTTTAATTACACATAGGTACCACATTTTTTCATATCCATGTTTGTATATAAAGTAGGTTGACACCCAATTCATGTCTTCCTACATGTACTTTGGATAATGATGTCCATCACAGTCCACCATCCTTGCTATTCCCCTGCCTCCTCCCTTTGCCTCCCTCCCCTCTTCCCTATCTAGAATTCATCAATTCCTCTCATGTTTCCCCTCCCTCCCCCACTATGAGTCAGCCTCCTTATATCAGAGAAAACATTTGGCATTTGATTTTTTGGGATTGGCTAACTTCACTTAGCATTATCTTCTCCAATGCCATCCATTTCAGATAAATCTGAGTATAGAACAGCCTGAAAGAAGAGAAGAAGATGGATGTTCTTACATTATTTGGGGGTTTTGTGATTTTCACCCTTGATATTATTTAGAAAGTACTTCAGTGTATTTTTAATACCTTTGAAACTAGACACTCTTTATTTTTTTTCATGAAAAAAATTGTATTTTGTTTTTAATAGAATTGCAATGTACCTCACTTATTTTTCCAGTTCTTTGGCACAAATACGTGAAAATTTTCATATTACTAAGACACTCACTAAAACAAAATTCTTGAGGTAAATTCCAATTTGCATTTTTATTACATAGAAAAAATGAGGTGTAACAATTCAAATTGAATTACCTTTAATACACAGTTGAGCCATATACATGAAAATTCCATTGTTGAATAAATTTAAAACCGAGTCATCTGAATTATTTAAATTTAGAATTAGTATTGACATGACTTTTTTTTTCTTAGTGGTGCTGGGGGCAAAACCCAGGGCCTCACATAACTTAGGCAAATCTTCTATCTCTGAGACACACCCCAAACCAAATGTTAGCTGTTTCTTAATTATAAACTTCACCAATACTAGAGGATCTCAGATTTCTTACTGAGCTAACTAGCCAATAGATAAGACCATGAGGTGATGAATAATGTGGTATGCTTGAATTCACTAAAATAATCACTTAGTGAAAGAAAACCAATAACCCAAAGTAGGTGATACAGCTGCTACAAAATTCTTACATAGCCCTAACATTAATTTGGTTTTAGACAATATAATTTGATATTTGCTATATTATTTTTCTTTGGTTGATTTTCACAGGAAAATTTTACTTGATCAAAAAATTTTATATCATGACCTTCCATACAAACCAAATTTTGTTTGGTGTAAATTATGTTATAGTGTTAATAAGTAAACATGTTTAAAGATACATTATAATATTAATATTACTATTTTTTTTTTACTTTCAAGTTTTTTGTTATCACACTCACCATAAACAGCAGATCTTTTTTTTCTGTCTGTGAAATGATCAATCCATTTAAAATAACAAATCATAATAATTCTTTGGAATAGCAAAGTTTAACTATTATAACATTATGCATGAACAGCACAATTTTCTTCATGTGGTCTTATAAAGAATTATACATTGTCATCATACTTAGTAATTATGTTGGAAAAATATAATTACACATTATAATGCATTTTCAGTCTTACAAGTAATTAAACTAAAAAACAATTAGTTTATGAATAATTCATTTTTTATTTTAAAAATTTCTTTTTTTCCTTATAAAAGTAGCTAATATAAAGGAATTGTTAGAGACTTTAAAAGGAACAAAGAAACAATAAAAACATTATTAAAATTGCAACTTTTTAATAGTTTTGCAGAAAGAATTTTATATATATATATATTGGGGGTCACAGAAGTTAAGGATGGCTGTGCTCAACTGATATGAAAATCTTACTTCCACACCAACATGCAGAATCTGAGGAGGTCCTTCAAAGAGAAGAGGATATAGAGAAAATGCATATAAATTTTATTAATGCTATGAAAACTACACATGAATGTTTTTTTCACTGCTACAGAAAGCATGATTCACTTCCCACGTTCTCACTTTCACGTATTATTCCAATTCAAGCTTACTTCATAGCTTTAACCATAAAGGCTATTTAGACCTTTCTCCACCTAACTTAATTTCTATGTATCTATTTTTGTGATTCTTTTATATTGTTTTTGAGTATTTCTGGTAGTTTAAACTCATCCAGTCACTGGAATAGATTCCAGCTCATTTTTTTATTAAATTGGAAAAACTTTTCAAATATGTCCAGAAATTTTAGAAATTTGAAGTCTCACTTTATTTTAATATATTTTTATTTTAATAAAAAGTCCTTTTTTTTTTTTTTTTTTTTTTTAGGAGAAAACCACTTTTAATTGAAAAATAAAGCAATACATCTCAAATAAGACTCTGTTTAAACGAACAACATAAACTGTAATTTGTTTAAAGAAAAGGCTTTCCTAAGTGGTATTGTGAAATTTAGGTATCAGTATTAATAGCTTCCCTCCTTTACCCTGACAAATTATTTAAAATAAGAACCTTTTCCCATGAACTTAATTTCCATGAATTAAATGTGTACAGGTTTATCCCTACTTCCAACCCAGTGACAAATGGAGGGGCTATTTTAAACAATTATTTCTATACTTGAACTCCCAGAGAAAAGCAAATACCAAAGTCAATATTTTCCTTATGAAAAAGCTTATATGTAAAACACACAAGACTATTAATATTTAACTCATTCACAAAACTTCAAAATACAATTTCATCAAGATGATCTCTACCAACAATTTTCCTTTAAAGAAGTTTGCAAATTTCAGAATGGTTTAAGTTGACATACACCGGACCCGTTAAACTTTGAAAGAAACTACTAAATTATTGCTTTAAACTGGAAAAAAACTATGGTCGAAAGTATCTTTAAAAAGAACTCATCCTGCTGTTCCTAAAATTACACTCATGTTAGCTGCAGAAAAAAATGTTAAAGCATACAGTAAACATTACTCTTAGAATAACAGAACAAAGGCATTAAGATGTATGGCTTTCTGTGTGATTGTTATTACTATCTATAAATAAAGTCATTGCTGTTTGACTGAAAAAGGTTTTTACAAAACTTCACTTCTAAAATTAACATTTTTATTAAATCAAGTTTAAAAAAATGTTCACTGTAGAAAAGTCAACAAGGGTTTTAAGAAAACCAAAATATACCTTTTTATACAATATATGTATATATTAGCAGCAAACTACTTCTGAGATTTTGATCTTTTAGTAATTTTAAAGAAAGCATAAACATTGTGTATTAGTATGGAATGTCAGTGAATTCACTTTATCCTTTTTTTCTGTGATTTGGCCCTTCTACAAAATACTTTATGATTCTCAATATTAAGAAAAAAACTTAGTTTTGACTTTGAAGTAGTGAAACTGTGGCTGGTAAAATCTATTTTCACTACCCTCATAGTCACGAATTATTTTTGAGAATAACAAATGAGCACCATATAAATAGGTAATTGTGTGTAAACTCAATTTTTAAGGTGTAATAGCAACCAACTTATATCACTTAGCATTTGTTACTTTTTAAAAAAATTTGGTGATATACAAAATTTTAATCAAATCAGATAATTCAATCCTATATTGCTTGTTCATTTTTAAATCCTTAATAAAAGTTCTGTATAACCTGACAAACTGCATGCAAAGATATATATGTGTATGTATGTTATGTATATACATACAAAAGTATATGTACATATATATCTTTAGCTTTGAATTTCTTTAAATTTCTCATTTAAGTATATCTGTAGAATATATCACCAACTGAAAGTTTCTAGTAAGTTTCATCTCAGCTAATGAGAAACACTGGCTATTGAAAATTCTGTGGCAAAACAATTGTTATTCAGCTTGGTATTTCAGCTTACAAATTGGTCAAACAAACAAAATTGAATTACCAATTGCTCCAAAGAAATAAATTTTTTTCTTGATATTTCCTTCTAATAGCAAAAAGGAAATGTCTTTGCAATGAACTTTTACTTTTAAAGAGTTAAAATTATTAAAGAAATCTCACTAGTTTTCAAAAATACTAAATGTTATATAAATACAATTTTCTTATAGTTGAATACTTCAGCTATAATCTGTGTTTAAAAAATTTCCTTTGGATTCTTCCATTTAGCACTTCAAGTTTTCATTCTGCAACTCTGACAACTGGCTCAGATTTGTTACGTTTATATCAATCACGTCTTTCAGAATTTGCTACTGTGTGTTACCTGTGTACAATAAATAGGAAAAACTGCACCAAAATTTCAAAAGCAACATAATAATAATGAAAAATTCAAAAATATATAATATAAAAAAAGATAAGAGTACAACAGGGATTCCCTTTTCACTACATTACTGAGATATAATCCTTTTTATGCTTTTAAAGTAATGTTAACTTTCATTTTTTAACTTGTCAAGAAGATGAAGTTTTTAGGTGGCCCAACCTTTACTTTTCAATTAAAAAATTTAAAACAATAGACTGAATTACTTTTATTAATATACACATCAAGTTACTGAAACTGTGACTTCGTGTAGTTTTCCCCTTAAAGATGGCACTTGCAGGTACAAAGATGTAGAGATGTCTACAGGCTTCAGATGTTTACTTGAAAAGATTCTTCAACAGCAGTTTGATATTGGGTTTCCTCATCTAGCTGAAGATTCACAAATTCTCCATAATCAAACTGATGTCTTTGATTTAGATGACTAACGAAATTTCTAGTAATCTGGCTAGGATCTCCCCAAGGAAGAGACACACAAATAGGACATGTCACAGGAACTATCTGAAATAGGTGGTTACTGTTACAGTGATCAAGTAAACGCTGTCTAGTAAAATTTGACTCTTGACACAAGGGACACTTAAAGGTGGGATTCCCAGAACTTGTATTCTCTTGGTAAGTTTCTGTGTTATCAGATGTGGATGTTTCACTCCTATTACTATTCCCTACTGAATCTTGAGATATCTGAAAGTTTGGAATAATAGAAGAAACACCATATTCATCCTGACACTTCTTACAAGATTTATAATGATGTCTCATACGATAGAATTTAATCTGTTTTGCACAGCATCTACAGCTACCAGAAAACTTCCTCATGATATTTTCAAGATCTAAGGCCCGTTCTGGACACGCTCTTTCTCTTCTAGTCACATTTCCACGACACAGGGGACAATGTATTCCACTTTCTCTCATTGCAGTCAGGAAACATTTTCTACAGAAAACGTGCTGACAGGCCGCGGTCCGCACTGGCGTTTTGAGCATTTCCTGACAGACCGGGCAGTAGAAATCATCTTCTGTGTAGGCCGTGGCCGCGGACAGCTCCTCGGCCATGACGGGGGTAGAGGAACAAGGCGATGGCGGCAGCAGCGGTAGAGGTGGCGGTGGCGGTCCGGAGCCCGACTCCTTCCGAGCCCCGGAGCGGCACTGTAGGCTGAACTGCTTCTTTGTCGCGGGTTCGTAGAAAGGTGACCTTTCGTCGCCGTCGGGCTTCTGGTCCCGCCGCTGCTGCCCTCGCAACCGAGGCCCCACGGCAAAAGGAGAACGGAGTGCGCAGTGCTCATCGGCCCAAGAAAGGGCGGGACCCAAGGCTCATGGTGCACCGGGATCCCATCGCCCCCGCCAGCAGCTCTCCCGTGGCATAGCGCTGCCTGCAGCCTAATAAAAAGTCCTTAAAGGTAGTTACTTTGATAAATGTCATTTTCAGATGAGAAAACACTAGCATAAATAAATTAATTTACTTGCTGAAGTAACTTGCAAATGATGAAGTAGAGTTTGGAACTAGATGCTCCAATCTGAGAAAAACATAGTAGACATTTTAACTATTATATTATAGTAGGACCTCAAATTATATCAAGCATTCATGTAATTTATTGTATAATGCCCAAATTAGTTAACATTAACTATCAAAGAAGGCCAGATTGTATCTGTATTGTTTCAAATATATATTGATTTGTTTGTGTATACACACACACACACACACACACACACACATATATATATATATATATATATATATTTACACACACACATATATCTATAATGCAACTACAGATAATGATAAAATATCTCTCTTAACAAATGTTTTATGTACTTAATGTATTCAAATGTAAATAGTTTAATAAAACAGATATTATAATTTTAATTACATTTCCCCATGAATTTTTGATACACACTCATGGTCTTTTTTGTTTTTATTGACTCCACATTTTAACCCTGGTCATTTTGACGCTCCATTTCAGTAGCTTTACAACCACCACATTATGAGCCAAAAAAATCTCCACCACATTATGAGCCAAAAAAATCTCACATTACAGTACAGTAGAAAAGACATGCGATTTGAAACTAAGCAGTTCTGAATTTAATTCTTCATTTTGCTAACTCTGTAAATGGGAAGAATTGCTTAAAGTTCTTTCATATTAAAAATTAAGGCAATCTCTACAAGATTTAATTTATTCATTGCTAAAATAATGATAAACTGAATGCTGTTTCTAACCACGAATGTAAATTCTATATATTGAATATGCATTATATATAAACTAATAATAAAATCAATTGCCTCTTGATGTCTCCCCCCCAAAAAAAAACCAGATACATTTTCCTGTTTAAATGAAAACATTCTCTCTGCTAGTTCAAGAAAGTGTGGTATACAAATTTTCAAACACAGATACATCTAGTAAGACTATACACACAATTGCTGAGGGTTGGATTCTGGGTATGCATATTGTTATTCCATTTTTCATTGGGATGACATTATTAAGTATGCACACATCTACAAATTTCAGGTGACTATCTCCCTCTTCTTTGTCCCAGAAAAAACCTAAAGAATACATTTGGGTTTAGATTCCTAGAAAAGTAACTGCAATTATGAAAAGTGCTTAATTATTCTCACAGAACATTACTGAAAAGAAAATCAATCTTAAGACCAAAGAAAAGATATCCATGTCTTTGGATAAAATTGAAAATCATGAAACTAAGAGAATGAGAAAAGAAGAGGGGAAGTACCTTAAATAATATATGCACACAAAAGAGAATTTAATTTCTGCTTCTACAGAAAAGAGTTTTCCATCCATCTCAATTGGCTACCATTCCAGATATTTATACTTAGCTATCAATCTCTCTTTAGCTTTAGTGGAGAATCTTCATGGTGTGATTAAATTACATTTAGTTTCTGTTTTTATTCATCACATAATGAGCCCCAGATTGATATTTGTATACTGTCAACATCCCTGCACGTAATGGACAGAGGCAATAAAGCTTTCCACATAAATTTGTGCAATTATCATTTTTCTTAGTCTCGGCAAATGGAAAAGCCCTGGCTTTAAATATAAATTAGCAACATCTGTTCTGAAGTAAACCCTGGTGTATTTCATGAAAGATCCACAGGTTGACCACCAAATTCTAACATGTCCATTCTTGGAAAATACTGAACTCAGGTTAGACAAATGTTCATTAAATTTAACTCTTTTTTTTTTTTTCCTGGTGGGTGGGGTGGTGTTGGGAGTGTCCTCTACCACTGAGCTATGCCCATAGTCTCATAGTAATATATTACTAAAACATTCTCCATTTCTAGGGTATGTAAAAATGTCTCTGTGGAGCAATGAATTTAGCAAGGTGGACTTCAGAAAGGGAATTTCTAATGTAGTTAGGATGGGCTATGTAATTCGTGGGCTGCTTGTTTAAAAGTTATTTAAAATTTCAGGATGGTGTTAGTAGGACACTAAGCCAAGCTCTGCGTGACAGCACAGGAGATAAACCCAGTAAGCTAACCCTGTATTTAGTTCACATCACTATGATTACCTCAATAACTGTGCTAGAAATGTGATCGATAGTCATGCTATAAAAGATTTAATAAATTATCTGGGCCTCAGTATGTGATGAATACCTGTTTGGGGATTAAGTTTATGGATAGTAATCCAACAATTCAAACTGCATCAATAGGCAGAGGAGAGAGAGCGAGAGAGAGAGAGAGAGATGCTCTATCATTTAATTCCATCCTCAAACTCATAGTTACACTTTTACTTCAAATATATGGGAGAAAACTGAAGATTATTAATTGATTTGCAACTTAAATTATTATGTACTTTTAGAGTCCAAGTTTCACTTATTAGATATTATGCAAGTCATCTTAAGTGGTTTCTTATTACATTTCAAAATTTAAATGTTTCATTATTTTTATTGCTAGTATTTGAGTTTACTCTTAATTCTTTGTGTAATCATATTATTATGATAATTTCTGGAATGTTTACAACATGCTTATCACTTTGTTAGTACTATATAGTTATAAATACATACAAATAGAAAGATGGGTAGATAAAAGATAACTGTTTAATCATATATGGATTTAATATAGTGCTTCAGTTCAAAGTAAAAGTGTTTCAAACCCCTAATCCCATGAGAATCTCTGCAACTCCAAAAGAATGTTACTCCTCTTTTAGGATAACCTCTGGCTTCAGGCATATTTATTCTGCAACATAATGACCAGTCTTGAGGATGGTATAGGTGTTCTTTTATAAGGTAGTTAAAATATCTTCTGGGCTAGAGATATAGCTCAGTTGGTAGAGTGCTTGCCTCACATGCACCTGGGTTCAATCCCCAGGACCACAAGTCAATCAATCAATCTTGTTTCAGTAACATGTTGCAATCCCATCTTTAGAAGGAAATGTTGCCTCAAATATCCAGGTCATTCTAGGGTTCCAGGATATAAGTTGAGTTTTACCTTTTCTGATTTTGCTTTCCAGACTCTTAGCAAAAAGAGGAAAGCCAAAGTCTCCTTATATACTTCCTCTACAACTACCATTCACTTTTCATCATTTTTTAAATCTCCTATTTACAGTTGTCTGTCTTTTTATTCTATTTATCTTTCTAGATATATACTTTTATTTTTTTCTTGTTACTTCAGTTTGTATTATAAAAGACATGTATACAAATATGCATAGATAAGTTTTCCAAACTTGGCTAGACGCAGTTTGTTGCAATTTTGGATTAGCCACAGTCAGGCTATTGTTTGATATTCTTTATTTATGAATTCTCCTTTACTGTATCCAATATATGTCAAATATATAGTCTTCAGTTCATATTTCAGACTTCTTGAGTAACTCACTGGTGTCTCAGCATTTCCAATTCCTCACGAAAGTAATAGAACCATCTTGTTCACAATTATGAGGACCACCATCACCATTACTACTATTACCATCTTCACTTTCCATTCTTATATATTCATCTAATTTTTTATTGCAAACTCGTAAGACCTGTTTGAACTTGTTACGATTAGCATCCAGATTTTATAGAACATGATGCTAAGATTTGGGTAGTAGAGCCAATATTTAAATAAGGTTATTCAATGAAGAGCATCCAATATTCATCCTTATGCTATTATTGAAATATATACAAATATGTTATTAAATGTTAATAAATTTATCAACATACTAAGTTTTACTATTAGTTGTGTTTCACTTCAAACTTTATGTCTTACATAAGGCTTGCCATTCTTTCACTAAACCTTATCTGTTGGTCCCCCAAACCATTTCTCCCAAAATTGCTAGTATATATAACCTAACCATAAAACTTAAATGGCTATGCATTCATAATTTAAGGCCATTGGCATGAGAGCAGAAACTGCATTTTACCATAAAAGATCCATTTCAGCTGAATGCCTTATAATAAATACATACTTATTTTATATGAATGTCTATGAATAACATGTAGCCACCGCGGGGCAATTAACTTACTTATATTTCCCAGATTTTTCCCATTCTAGAAACTACTTTATCCTAAGCAAAGCAGATGGTTGGTAAGTAACCCTATATTGTTATTACATTTTCTGAGCATCTAAAACCTTAGGGAGTAGAATAAAATTGGAGAAATTCCACAAAGAGGTGTGAAAACACAATAATTTAAACTTTGGACTAAAATAATCATGTCAATTTGAAGACTTGAATGAGATTTTCTTCAAAAAAAAAAACTGTTCCTTTCTCTCATTCCACAATTGGAGTTCACAAAAATAGTAGACATTCACTTACCAAAAAAAATGTATGTTTTCTATAGAAGAAGAATCATTTTTTGGGGGGGGGTGAAAATTGTCTCAAACCACAGTGTAGATTGGGGAAGAGGAATACAGGACAGATTTGGGTAAAATGGAAGATGAGTGATGGTGCAACAAATATAACAAGAAGGGAAATATGAAATAAAATTAGGCCAGTGGAGTCTGCCATTGTTCACTTTGAAGTCTTAGCTGAAGTTCCAAATTTTCTAAAATTCATGAAAGCAAAGTGTTATAGTGTCCCTTGAAAAGTATGTGTTGTAAATATGATATCCAATGTACTAATGTTCAGAAGTGAAATAATTAGATTATGAGAGCTGTAACCTCATTAGCAGATTAATCCCTTTGATGCATTAATAATGTGAAAAAAAATACTGTGCTGGGTAGTACCTGTAGGCAGGTAGGTTGTGGTTAGAGAAATTAAGTGACTGTAGATGTGCCCTCTGGGATTACATTTTGTTCTTGGCTCCTTGCCCCAACTTCTCCCTTCCCATCTCCTAGCTGCTTTGAATAGCTTTCCTCCATCATGCATTATCCACCTTCATATTCTTCCATACCTCAGGCCAAATCATGGACTGAGACCTCTAAAACTGGAGCCCAATATGAACTTTTCTTCCATCGAGTTGTTATTGTGAGGTATTTGGGTCACAGTGATAAAAAGCTGAAAACACAAAAGGTAAAGTTATTAATGAATGAAAGTAGTCTTCTAAGATGATCATATTAATCCTAAGGTGAGGATAATAACCCAGAAAACCATGATTAATTAGTTTGCTTCTTCTAAACTATGGATAGGTTGGGGGAAAATAATAAGGGAGTGGGGAAGGAGTGATCAGATTTATTTAAGGATTGAATAAGCCTGGTATGAGAAGAAAGCATTTCATATTACACATCTTACTCTCTCTTATTCTCCTTCTATTACTGTTCTTATGATAAGATTGGCTGCGAACAGGGATAGGCCTATCCAAGGGTGAAATCAATTTATTCCTCATCCTCTGAAACGTCTTTAAATCTGTTGAAATAAACTGCAAATAGAAAGGTCAACAGGACAGAAACATATACATTTATTAGTAGGCACATGTGCACAGGAAACATACAAAATAAGAAACTCAAGAAGGACCAGATGGCTGAAGCTCAAATACTCTCTTCACAGGGAGATCAAAACAGCAGAGGATGTAGGCAATTTTAGAGAAGTTGTAAATAATTTTTAGGAGATATGAATGGCTCCGAAACAGACAATATTCTATAACAAAGATTCTGTGGGCTTTTGAAGGGAGGAAGAAGCAACATATTACAGAAAAGTGATGGACAGGTAACAATAAAAATTTATTATGCAAATAAAGTCTTCAGAAAAATTAGTGGTATATTAAGTATAAATAAGTGAAAATAACTTATTCTTCTTTTCTAGAGTAAACCTTCCTGGATAAAGATATTTTAGAGAAGGAGTTCAAGATAATTGCATTTCTTTTGGAAGAACATTCTTCAGTCAGATGAGTGAACTTCAGAGTTAGCTGCTCCCTGAGCTTTTGTAGGGGGAAAAAATGGAAGATAGAGAGACCACAGTTCTAAGGTGGTCAAAGAATGACACTCAGATGTATCCTTTTCTGAGACTAATACCTTGAAATGCATCTTGAATTGCATTGTGCAATAAAATCTGTTTTATAAATGATGACATGCTTAATTTATATTGCTTTTTAAAGAAAACTACAAACCTGGTTAATTTCATTTCTAATCTCTTGGTCTCACCATTATTTTTCCATAGCTCCAAACCTACTTTATTTTTATAAAACTTGGTCTCTGTGAGAAATAATTAATCTTGTTACCAACCAATATGTTGGTCCCTCTTTGGGAAAGACCCCCAAATAGGAATCTTTTTCCATTGGGGTTCATAAAGCCAATAATGAAACAAATCTAAGTAAGTAGCAAATGCACAAGTTTGATTCAATGATCAAAAAATAGAGAGGCAGGATCTTAACTCACAGACCACATCCTAAGTCCTCCAACGGATGGGAGTTTGTAGATATAGACCAGTGGAAAAGAGAGGAGGGGATAGATTAACAGGGGAAGAAATTTTCTTATTGTTCTTGGGCATAGATAGAGACTTTTCAGAATTCAGGTGCCACCTCTTTTTCTTGCTTTTATGGTTTGGTGTTTATGGTCATGATGGCCAGTGGGAATATTTTTTAGCATGGAAATTGAAGTTATAATGAAGTCAGAAGTATTCTGGCAATTACTCTGGTAACCATTTCAGATTCAACTTGTTTGGAGTCACCTATCTAAATGGGTTCTTTGGCCTTTGATAATCCTACTCTCAAAAATAAATAAGATTAGGCAGTGGAGAAATTCATATAGGCAGTGTACTGGGTAACATTCTTTGTTTTAAATATCCTTGTAAGGATTTGGATCTAATATTTTAAAGCCAGTTAAACAAAACTACCTAAATGAAAATAGTCAAAGGAAAGAGGGACGTGAGATAGATAATGCTCAGATGCTCAAAAACTTCTTGAAACTTTCTGTTTCCTTTCTTTAAGTTTTTTCATCCATTTATTAATAAGGAATTTTGGTTCTACATTGCAGATAAAACTTCATTAGGACAAACATTTTCCATATTGATTTTCAGGATTTTTTTTTTACTCATTAAATAACATAGAAAGTCTTATTTTTAGCTACTTACCTCTCTAGATCATAGAACTGGGTATGTCTTATGTGGCCATTAACTCAGTATAACCAAATTTCATTACAAGGAGGCAAGAGAATATCTTCTGTATTTCATTATAATGGCTTATAATCAGTAGGCTACTGGCTTTGCACATTTTTGTTCTTGTTTTCTAAACTAATCTGCTCATTATTTTTTCCCTAATATCCTCATGGAATATTGTTGAGAGCCACAGCCAAAGGGGCCCCAGCAAACTTCCAGCTGCCAGCAAACTTCCAGCTGCTGGCTGATGATTGGCTCACAGCGGCCCCAGCAACATCTAGCTGATTGGCTCCTCGGCCCCAGCAACATCTAGCTGATTGGCTCCTCTGCGGTGATGCTCATTGGGCTGTTTCCCTGCCCTTTCAGACCACGGAGCTGCTCATTGGGGGACTTTTTTGGCTCCGCCCACGTGACCCAGCCAATCGGCCTCAAGAGCAGGAGGATTGTGGGAGGTGGAGAGAAGCTTGTGTGGGAGAGAGAGGCTTGTGGAAAGCCGGTGGTGGCAGTTGAGGCTCTGAGGGTTTTTCCTGAGAGGCTATTTTGTTTGGCGTGTGTGGTTCTAAAAATAAAGTTAGTTTCTTTTGACAAGTGGCTCCTGATTGTGCCCAGCCAGACTGCGGCAGAATATAATGATATATTTTGTTCACTATTCTATATCTTTGTATTTTTTTCTTGGTTACATCTTCTATACTCATCATTTTATATTATTCTATAGACTCAATCATTTAATTTAATGAATTGTTTTTGCAAAAATATGTAAGATGTAAAATAAAAAAACAAAAACAAAACTAAAAAGCTAGCATTTTATTTAGATGGAAAGTTTGGTGTTGTGTCTTATTCTATTCACAGTAGTTAACAGGTGTGAATTGCTTCTTCACTAGCATAAATCTCCTGCTGTGTAGCCCTTTGTTCACTTCATGCTGCTTTCCTGTTCTATTATGACTACAAAAATACCTGATTCTACCTTAATGTAATTTTAAATGCTTTACTGCTTTGAATAATGTTTATTTGTAATGCCCTTCCCGAAATAAAAGTGAATCCAGTAAAGCAAAAGTGAATACCAAATTCTATATACAACAGATTCTATAGAGACCATAAGACTATTGTATGCACAAAACATATGTAAATCACACATAAATATGTACACAGGTATTTTAATGTTTGTGTACATGTGTAAATGTGTAAAAGAGCACTTTAGTTTTTCTGAAACAAGATATATTTGTATAGGTGTGTGTGCATTCATTAGTTAGGATGTTTGATTCAAAACTGTAGAAATACTAAACATGTACAGACATTTCATGTTGTCACAATTCTATAAGCAATACAGAATACTACACAGAATTTACACTGTGTTGTGTAGTACAAGTAATTTATTGATTATTCAAAATACAGAGGAAGATATGCATGGGTTATATGCAAATGTTACACCATTTTACATTAGGGACTTGAGCCTCTATAGATTCTGGTATACACAGGAGGTCCTGGAACCAATTCCCCTAGTGTAACAGTGATGTCTTCTTTGCAAATTGTCTTTTAAAGGTTATGCCCATCTTCTTCCTTTGCTCTTCACAAAGTTACATCCCTTCACTTTGCCCACTATTCTAAATTTTGAAGATGAGCACATCTAAGTGATTAAGATAGTAACCAATTAGTAATCTTTCTTTGGATATACAGAACCCAGACATCCAGTGACCTATATATAACATCAGAATATGTGATGCTCCTTCTTAATTTTTAGTTGTATGCATTGACTAATAAAAATACAAAATGTAAATTGAGGTTTAGTTTGCTGAAATCTAATATGTCTGTTTAACTGAAATTCAGGAACTAGCCCCAGGAGGTCAAGGGTACACAGTATTCTGGCCAGAGAAAATGAAAAAAAGATAAAAAAGAAAAACAGAAAAAGAAAAGAAGAATTATCCATAAACCCTGGAAGATATTAGTCTTCCTACAGAACATAGCCTTCCTGCACCAGTCCTCTTTTCCCTTTCTGTAAACCCCTTTTGTGTACATGAGTTCCCCAAGATGGGGAGGTTTGGGGATGATAATCTCCACATGTCTTAGCAACAACCCTTGAATAAAACTAATTTCTTTCCCACTAATTTTTGTCTTCCTAATGTTGGCTTTTGAGTGCTTAACATCCCAGACCTGGGTCTGGCAAAGAAAAGAATGTTAAGGGAAACCTATGTCTCATTACCTTTCCTGCCATATAATCAGTGATTCATATAAAATGAGAGAAAATTATTTCTAGAAAATTATAAACACATAGTTCTGATAAAGTAGATATGCATGGATAAATACAACCTATAAATAATGTTACTGAAAAAATTTTGACACTGGTAAAGCTGATAGAGAGATATTTAGAACTATTGCACTGTATATCAACTGTATCACAATGAAGGAAAAACATAAGATCAACTCCAAATACAAAAATTTAAAAAATAAGACTCTATATCCAATAAGCAGATTGAGGGGATCAATGAATGGCAAATTACCAAGAAGAGACATTAAATTTTGGGAGACTTTTACTAAAATAACCTAAAAATATTCTTTCTGAGGGCAGGCTAGGGTGATCAGGTAGCACCTTGGGGTTTGGTGAGGCATGAAGAATTAGATTTGATGCTAAAGGCAGGAGGATTCTTATAAACTGACCTAGCAAGATGCTTGCTGAACAATAAATGTGCCAAACATGGACACAGAAACCCAAGGACAAGCCCTAGTTGAGAAGAGGACTCAAGAGAATCCTGACTAAAATTTTATTGAGGAGTATCTCTGTCATCTCCTTATGGTAGAGAAGAAGAGACAGACCTACTATCCACTTGCAGGATTGCAAAAGGAGAATGAAACAAATGATGGTCTTTGTTGAGCACTGGTGGCAGAGGTAGGTAGCATTAGCTGACACCCCAGCTGGGGTTTGAGGCACAGTAGTAGGCAGAACTATAGTGATGGCCCATATGAAGGCTGAAGAAGAGCTCTGGGCAAAGTGGCAATAGTGTGACCCTCAGCCCCAGCACAGCAAGTAACAAGTGAGAGTCTAGGGAGAGTAGCCCAAGTGGTTTGCATAAGGAGCAAATGAGATCAATGAAAAACAGTAACATATGTGCTGGAATTCCACAGACATTTCAAGCTGGAAAAGAACCTTAAATGTGAATCTTATATCCAGTCTTTCCATAAGTAGAAGTTTATAAGATAGTGATAACTTATTAAATTGACCTTATTTATATCCACAGGCTTTTGAAGCCTGGAGAATTTCAGCTACTAAAAAAAATAATTCAGAACAAACATAGAACATAAATGCATATGTAATAAAAATGTGAATTGAATAAAAATAAGCTCATCTTTTATGTATCTTTCTAACTTCCACTTATCAGAATCTGACTTGTGTATGATGAAGGTGATGAAATGTCAAAGACAATAGCAAATGCAAGTGAGAGAATTAAAGGTACATACAATCCAAAGACAAATAAGTAATTGGAATGCATGGTGTTTCCTCTTCAAATAAGTTTCACAGCATTTCTACCTACAGTACACACAGTCCAACTGGTCTTTAGAGAATATTTACAATAGATACAACTTTGCATTAATTCACTTCTCTCTTAATGAGGTTTTTCTTTGTGTAACCAGAAGAATGCAAAGCCACATCCAGCTCTTATAATTCTACTAGTCAATATCTGGGTGCTTTTGGACAGATGAATGGCTGAGAATAGATTCAAATATTGTCAGAATAGAAATAAAGTTGTAACTGAAAAAAAGAGTAGAATAGAACATGAGACACACTAAGACCTCAGTGAAGCCACCGGTGATGGCGGAGCAGTAGCAGGTTGAGGGATATCCCCCCTCTGCTCAGGCTCTGCTGCTGCTATGACTAAGTACCTTGAAGCTGTCTCTCAGTACCTTGTCTCTGCTTGGCCTGCGATGACCTGAATGGAACAACCACTGTGGGCTTGTTCTGTGCCTTGGTTTAACTCAGTCCCAGTGGGGACATAAAGGAAGTTAAAGACACCATTTCAATCTGGAAACTTTTGATTGAGTTAAGGATAGGAGATTAATATACAATCAATATACAAACTAAAATCAATATACATTGTTAAAAAACAATGTAAATTAAGAGTTAAGATCCAAAAACTAAATCATTAAATATAGAACTTGCCACTTTAAGCTATAAAATTACTTGTAGTCCTGGTTTTGCTTTCATTGTGAGATCTGGGGCAATTCTTGTTGTATCTGATTCGCAATGACCTCAACAGTTAAATGAGGGGATTTGATTACATTTTCCCTTAGGTGCCTTCCTTTAAAGCTTTACAGTGTATGAAATTCATTCCAATGCACCAAAGAAACCATTTTACTTAATTATACTGAATCTTCAATTTTGCTCAGATCAGGAAATACATATGAAGATAAATACACAACAGACACTATATTAAAAGAAGTTAGAGGCAATATATTATATATCCCTCTCTTAGATCCAAAACCCAATTAGAATATCACAAGCAAATCTTTCTGTAGATTGAAAATTTGTTTTGATCAAGTATTTTCACATAAATCATACAAACATTTGTAAACATGATTGTCCCATGCCACATATATACACATACATATATATGTACATATATACACACATGTGCCATGTATATTTAAATAATACAGTTGATAGTTATGAAGCAAATAGCAATTCTTGTGATTCTTAAATTATTGTAATTTACATTGTTTTTAAGTTGTGATTTATTATTTTCATCTTCTTTCATTGTTACTAAGGCTTTGGATAGTACCACAAAGTGGATGTTAACATAGTATAACTCCGAAGGAGCTGTTTAGACAGTGCTTTTAAGGATGTTAAACCTTATCCATAAACAAATATACAGCAAATATGTTATCTGTTCATTTTTGAAATAATTTATTAAATGTAGTATCATTTGAATGCAGATGGGAATATTATGTACATATTTTTAAAATGCTATAATCACAAAGTTGTAATATTAAGATTTGGGAACAAGGAGACGGTGCTTCCCTGAAGGGAAAAAATTCATAAGCAACTTCATTCAGGTTCATATGGAGAACTTGCGACTACTCATTAACGTATCTTGGCAACTGGATTTTGCTATTCTTAAGACCCTTTTGGAATTATGCATTCTCTCTACTGATGATTTGAAATCTCATATTTTTCATTTCTTAAAGTTGTATTGAATAAATACTTTCAATTCATATACATAATTATTTTCCCTAAGCATTTCACTAATGCTTAGATAATCTATGTTTAGAGTACAAACTAATATTTTAATCATTTAATTGCAGGAAAGAATAAAAAATCTGTTTCTTTTAGTCTAATTAAAGAATGTCTTGATAAATTAGGTGGTTGTTTATGCAAATAAATAGATGATTCTCATTGCCCAAACTACCAATTGAACTTATATAAAAAATTTGTTTCCTAAATTACTCTGAAGGATATTATATAAAGTATTCATATCTGAAATTGACCTAATTATGCACATGATGTGTTCAATATTCTCTGGTGTTTTCCTTTAACAAATTGGATCAATACAGCTGTCCAGAATTTTAAAGACATAAACTTTGTTATTAGTTGCTTGGATATTACTGTCAAATTGCTTAGATTTGAATTCCTGGCATCACTACTTATTTGATCTACAACAATGAGAAATTTTCATAATCTGTCTTTGCCTCAGTTACTTCACCTACAGTATGGGAATTTTAATAGCACCAACCTGAGAGAACTTTTGTGAGTTGAAATTACTTAGTGTATTTAAAATGCTAAGGGCTTGACAAATGATAGAAATCATTATTACTATTGTTAGAAAAAACTATTGGTATTATTCTCCATCAATCAGTATATTTCACAGATGCTGAAAGTTGAAAGTAGAAATTAATTCACCATTAATAGAGTTTCAAATGACAGAACAGCAACAATGGGGGAATACTGCCTTTAATCTAATACTCCTGTTTGCAATGTAATAGCTAAAGATTTACAACTACTTTCAAGAATTACTATAAAGCTACATTGATCAAGACAGTGTGGTATTGGTACAAAAGCACATACAAGTCAACTCAAGGGAAAAGAGAGTCAAGAACTAGGAATACACATACGTATAACAACCAATTGACTTCTGACAAAACCACTTGGGTAAAACAACTGTGGAGACCACAATCTTTTTAAGGAAGTCAGCAAGCAGCTAGATATCCACAAAGAACAGAAGCAAACCTTGACCTTTACTTCAAACCATTAACAGGGACCATAGACTTAAATATAAAACCTAAAACTGTGAGTTATGTAGAAGAACAGCTAAGAGAAAAATCTGTGACTTCAGAGTATGCAAGAATTTTTAAAACAATACACAATTGATGATATTAAAAAATACATTGGACTCTACTAAATTAACTCTCAGTTTCCATAGAAGACAACATTAAAGGGGAAAAAGAAAAATGAAAGAAAATATCTGCAATACATATATCTAACAAGAAATTTAATTTAGAATATACAAACAATTCTATAAAGTCAATTATAAGAACACTATCCAATAAAAATAAGCAAAGCCTTGAAATGGTATTTAATGAAAAAAGATGAGCAGATGGGCAACATGGAAGACTTTAACAGTTATTTGTTATCAGGACATGACAACCAAAATGACAATGAGATTCTATTTCATACTCACCAGAATAGCTAGAAATATATATTTAAGATGGACAAAACCAAGTGTTGGTGGAGATATAAAGCAATTGGTGATATTATAAAATCATATAGTCCCTCTTGAAATCAATATGACCATTTCTTATAAATTTAAGAATATACTTAAAATATGGCCCAACAATTTCATTACTAGATATTTATACAAAAGCTGAAAGTACATATTTACACCAAGAAGGCTCGGAAATTTATTTATGGTCAAAAAATAGAAATAAAACAAACGACTAACAACAGCTTATTGATTTATACCATATTCATTCAACAGAATATTATTCACCAAAACAAAAAAGCAAACTATTGAAAAATACAGAATCATGGTTGAATCCCCAAACATAAGACAGAGTGAAAAAATCTGGACACAAAGGTACGCACTGTATTGCTCCATGTATTGAAGGTCAACAATTGAAGGTCAACAATAGGCAAAACATTTCCATAACAATAGAAATCATATCAGTGGTTTCCTGATCAATTGTAGGAAATAGTAAGTGGACTACCTGAAGAGAACCTATAGAGAATATTCTATAGAAATATTCCATGTTGTTATTAGGATGACAACGATATGCATTTATTTAAAAAGTTTAAAATTCAGTAAGTTGTACTTTTATTTATTTATTTTTTTTTTTTGCTGTTAAAAATTTTTTAATCCATTTTTTTTTTTTTTAATTTTTTATTGTGGGTTGTTCAAAACATTACAAATTTCTTGACATATCATATTCCACACTTTGATTCTAGTGGGTTATGAACTCCCACCTTCACCCCATACACAGATTGCAGATTCACATCAGTTACACATCCATTGATTTACAAATTGCCATACTAGTGTCTGTTGTGCTCCGCTGCCTTTCCCATCATCCACCCTCCCCCCTCCCCACCTCTCCCCTCCCCTCCCCTCCTCTCTCTCTACCCCCTCCACTGTATAACCCTGAGGGTCTCCTTCCATTACCGTGCAATTTACCTTCTCTCTCCCTTTCCCTCCCACCTCTCATCCCTGTTAAATGTTAATCTTCTTCTCCTGTTCTTCGTCCCTACTCTGTTCTTAGTTACTTTCCTTATATCAAAGAAGACATTTGGCATTTGTTTTTTAGGGATTGGCTAGCTTCACTTAGCATAATCTGCTCTAATGCCATCCATTTCCCTGTAAATTCTATGATTTTGTCATTTTTTAATGCAGAGTAATACTCCATTGTGTATAAATGCCACATTTTTTTTATCCATTCGTCTATTGAAGGGCATCTAGGTTGGTTCCACAGTCTTGCTATTGTGAACTGTGCTGCTATGAACATCGATGTAGCAGTGTCCCTGTAGCATGCTCTTTTTAGGTCTTTAGGGAATAGACCAAGAAGGGGAATAGCTGGGTCAAATGGTGGCTCCATTCCCAGCTTTCCAAGAAATCTCCATACTGCTTTCCAAATTGGCTGCACCAATCTGCAGTCCCACCAGCAATGTACAAGTGTACCCTTTTCCCCACATCCTCGCCAGCACTTGTTGTTATTTGACTTCCTAATTGCTGCCAATCTTACTGGAGTGAGATGGTATCTTAGGGTGGTTTTGATTTGCATTTCTCTGACAGCTAGAGATGTTGAGCATTTTTTCATGTACTTGTTGATTGACTGTATGTCCTCCTCTGTGAAGTGTCTGTTCAGGTCCTTGGCCCATTTGTTGATTGGGTTGTTTGTTCTCTTATTGTCTAATTTTTTGAGTTCTTTGTATACTCTGGATATTAGGGCTCTATCTGAAGTGTGAGGAGTAAAGATTTGTTCCCAGGATGTAGGCTCCCTATTTACCTCTCTTATTGTTTCTTTTGCTGAGAAAAAACTTCTTAGTTTGAGTAAGTCCCATTTGTTGATTCTAGTTATTAACTTTTGTGCTATGGGTGTCCTATTGAGGAATTTGGAGCCCGACCCCACCGACTGTAGATCGTAGCCAACTTTTTCTTCTATCAGACGGCGCGTCTCTGATTTGATATCAAGTTCCTTGATCCATTTTGAATTCACTTTTGTGCATGGCGAGAGAAAGGGATTCAGTTTCATTTTGTTGCATATGGATTTCCAGTTTTCCCAGCACCATTTGTTGAAGATGCTATCCTTCCTCCATTGCATGCTTTTAGCCCCTTTATCAAATATAAGATAGTTGTAGTTTTGTGGATTGGTTTCTGTGTCCTCTATTCTGTACCATTGGTCCACACGCCTGTTTTGGTACCAGTACCATGCTGTTTTTGTTACTATTGCTCTGTAGTATAGTTTGAAGTCTGGTATCGCTATACCGCCTGATTCACACTTCTTGCTTAGCATTGTTTTTGCTATTCTGGGTCTTTTGTTTTTCCATATGAATTTCATGATTGCTTTCTCTATTTCTACAAGAAATGCCATTGGGATTTTGATTGGCATTGCATTAAACCTATAGAGAACTTTTGGTAATATCGCCATTTTGATGATGTTAGTTCTGCCTATCCATGAACAGGGTATATTTTTCCATCTTCTAAGATCTTCTTCTATTTCTCTCTTTAGGGTTCTGTAGTTTTCATTGTATAAGTCTTTCACCTCTTTTGTTAGGTTGATTCCCAAGTATTTTATTTTTTTTGAAGATATTTTGAATGGAGTGGTTGTCCTCATTTCCATTTCAGAGGATTTGTCGCTGATATACAGGAATGCCTTTGATTTATGCGTGTTGATTTTAAATCCTGCCACTTTGCTGAATTCATTTATTAGCTCTAATAGTTTCTTTGTAGAGCCTTTTGGGTCTGCTAGATATAGAATCATATCATCTGCAAATAGTGATAATTTAATTTCTTCTTTTCCTATTTTTATGCCTTTAATTTCTTTCGTCTGTCTAATTGCTCTGGCCAGTGTTTCGAGAACTATGTTGAAGAGAAGTGGAGAGAGAGGGCATCCCTGTCTTGTTCCAGATTTTAGAGGGAATGCCTTCAGTTTATCTCCATTCAGAATAATGCTAGCCTGAGGCTTAGCATAGATTGCTTTTACAATATTGAGGTATGTTCCTGTTATCCCTAGTTTTTCTAGAGTTTTGAACATAAAGGGATGCTGTACTTTGTCAAATGCTTTTTCCGCATCTATCGAGATGATCATATGGTTCTTATTTTTAAGTCTATTGATGTGGTGAATAACATTTATTGATTTCCGTATATTGAACCAGCCTTGCATCCCAGGGATGAATCCTACTTGATCATGGTGTACAATTTTTTTTATATGTTTTTGTATCCGATTCGCCAGAATTTTATTGAGGATTTTTGCATCTAGGTTCATTAGAGATATTGGTCTGTAGTTTTCTTTCTTTGAAGTGTCTTTGTCTGGTTTAGGTATCAGGGTGATGTTGGCCTCATAGAATGAATTTGGAAGTTCTCCCTCCTTTTCTATTTCCTGAAGTAGCTTGAAAAGTATTGGTATTAGTTCTTCTTTAAAGGTTTTGTAAAACTCTGCTGTATACCCATCGGGACCTGGGCTTTTCTTAGTTGGTAGTCTTTTGATGGTTTCTTCTATCTCCTCAATTGATATTGGTCTGTTTAGGTTTTCTATATCCTCCTGACTCAATCTGGGCAGATCATATGACTTAAGAAATTTATCTATGCCTTCACTATCTTCTAATTTATTGGAGTATAAGGATTCAAAATAGTTTTTGATTATCTTCTGTATTTCTGAAGTGTCTGTTGTGATATTGCCTTTTTCATCCCGTATGCTAGTAATTTGAGTTCTCTCTCTTCTTCTCTTCACTAGCATCGCTAAGGGTCTGTCGATTTTGTTTATTTTTTCAAAGAACCAACTTTTAGTTTTGTCAATTTTTTCAATTGTTTCTTTTGTTTCGATTTCATTAATTTCAGCTCTGATTTTAATTATTTCTTGCCTTCTACTTCTTTTGCTGTTGTTTTGCTCTTCTTTTTCAAGGATTTTGAGATGAAGTATGAGATCATTTATTTGTTGGTTTTTTCTTTTTTTAAGGAATGAACTCCAAGCAATGAATTTTCCTCTTAGAACTGCTTTCAATGTGTCCCATAGATTCCGATATGTTGTGTCTGTGTTTTCATTTATCTCTAAGAATTTTTTAATTTCCTCCTTGATGTCTTCTATAACCCATTGATCATTCAGTAACCTATTGTTCATTCTCCAATTGATGTATGCTTTTTCCTTCCTTCTTTTATCGTTGATTTTCAGTTTCATTCCATTATGATCAGATAAGATGCATGGTAATATCTCTACTCCTTTATATTGTCTAAGAGTTGCCCTGTGACATAATATATGATCTATTTTTGAGAAGGATCCATGTGCTGCTGAGAAAAAAGTGTAACTGCTTGATGTTGGGTGGTATACTCTATATATGTCAATTAGGTCTAGGTTATTAATAGTGTTATTGAGTTCTATAGTTTCCTTATTCAACTTTTGTTTGGAAGATCTGTCCAGTGGCGAGAGAGGTGTGTTGAAGTCTCCCATGATTATGGTGTGGTGGTCTATTAGACTCTTGAACTTGAGAAGAGTTTGTTTGACGAACATAGCTGCACCATTTTTTGGGGCATAAATATTTATGATTGTTATGTCTTGTTGGTGTATGGTTCCCTTAAACAGTATGTAGTGTCCCTCTTTATCTCTTTTGATTAACTTTGGCTTGAAATCTATTTTATTTGATATGAGTATGGACACGCCTGCTTGTTTCCGAAGTCCATATGAGTGATATGATTTTTCCCAACCTTTCACCTTCAGCCTATGTATGTCTTTTCCTATCAAATGCGTCTCCTGTAGGCAGCATATTGTTGGGTCTTGTTTTGTGATCCATTCTACTAGCCTGTGTCTCTTAATTGGTGAGTTTAAGCCATTAACATTTAGGGTTATTATTGAGATATGGGTTGTTCTTCCAGCCATATTTGTTTATTTCTGTTACTAACCATTGTTTGTTTTCCTCTTTGATTGTTTCCCCCCCCCCCTTTACTGTCCTACCTCCCACTGTTGGTTTTCATTGTTATTTTCCATTTCCTCTTCCTGTAATACTTTGGCTAGGATGTTTTGAAGAGATGGTTTTCTAGCTGCGAATTCTTTAAACTTTTGTTTATCGTGGAAGGTTTTAATTTCATTCTCCATCCTGAAGCTTAATTTCGCTGGATACACAATTCTTGGTTGGAACCCATTATCTTTCAGTGTTTGAAATATGTTATTCCAGGATCTTCTAGCTTTCAGAGTCTGTGTTGAAAGATCAGCTGTTATCCTGATTGGCTTGCCCCTAAATGTAATCTGCTTCCTTTCTCTTGTAGCTTTTAAAATTCTCTCCTTATTCTGTATGTTGGGCATCTTCATTATAATGTGTCTAGGTGTGGATCTCTTATGATTTTGCACATTCGGCGTCCTGTAGGCTTCTAGGATTTGGGATTCTGTCTCATTCTTCAAGTCTGGGAAGTTTTCTTGTATTATTTCATTGAATAGACTGGTCATTCCTTTGGTTTGGAGCTCTGTACCTTCCTGTATCCCAATGACTCTTAAGTTTGGTCTCTTAATGTTATCCCATATTTCTTGGATGTTCTGCTCATGGTTTCTTAACAGTCTTGCTGAGCTGTCTATGTTCTTTTCCAGTTGAAATACTTTGTCTTCATTGTCTGATGTTCTATCTTCTAAGTGTTCTACTCTGTTGGTAGTATTCTCCATTGAGTTTTTAAGTTGGTTTATTGCTTCCTGCATTTCTAGGATTTCTGATTGCTTGTTTTTTATAACCTCTATCTCCCTGTATAGTTGATCCTTTGCTTCCTGGATTTGTTTGCGTAATTCGTTGTCGAAGTGATCTTTCATTGTCTGATTTTGCTGTTTAATGTCTTCCTTGATACTCCAGATCATCTGAAGCATGTATATCCTGAATTCTTTATCTGACATTCCATCTGCTGCAGCTGTTACCTCTTCTAAAGTTGCGTTGACCTGCATTGCTTGTGGTCCTTTCTTTCCTTGTCTTTTCATACTGCTTGCGTATCTTTCCTGCAGGTGCGGGCGGCGGCTCTGCTCTCTCCTTATTCCAATTGGGGTGTCGTGGCTACCACGCCGGCAGGTCACTGGGCCTGTTCTGGGAGCTGGTGGCGGCTCTGTTCTGCCCCTACTCCAATTGGGGTGACGTGTCTGTCGTACCAGCAGGCCACTGGGCCTGTCCTGCTGGTCGGTCGCAGATCTGCCCACCTTTCGGGCACGAGTGGAGGCTCTGCTTTGCCCCTACTCCAATTGGGGTGTCGTGACTACCCTGCCTGCAGGATGCTGGGTCTGTTCCTGGCAAGGGAGGCGACTCTGCTCTGTCACTACTCCAATTAGGGTGGTGTTTGTACCCCGCCGGCAGGCTCCTGGGCCTGATCCGCCGGTCTGTTGTAGGTCTGCCTACCTTGAAGGCGCGGGCGGCGGATCTGCCCTGCCCCTCCTACCACGCCTGCGGACCCCTGGGCCTGATCTGCAGGTTGATCACTGGTCTGCTCACCCTGCGGGCACGGGTGGCGGTTCCGCTCCACCCCCACTCCAATTGGGGTCACGTGACCACCACACCGGCAGGGCCTGATCCGGGCGTGGGATAAGGATCTGCTCTGCCCCTACTCGAGTTGGGGTGACGAGTGTACCACACTGGCAGGCCACTGGGCCTGACCCGCCAGGCTGTCACAGGTCTGTTTACCTTGCAAGCGCGAAGGGCGGCTCTGCCCTGCCCCTCCTACCACGCCCATGTACTACTGGGTCGTGGGTCTGCCCACCTGGCGGGTGTGGGTGGCGGCTCCGCTCCGCCCCCTCTCCAATTGGGGTCACGCGGTCTCCACGCTGGCGAGCCGCTGGGCCTGCTCCGGGGGCTGGCGGCGGCCCAGCTCCTTCCCTCTGGCTCGAGGACAAATTGAGGAGACTCGGGTGACTGAGCCTCACCCCCCTTACCAGGAGACCAACTGCTTATGTCACCGCTGGTATTGATGAAGATCTCTCCTCCACCGCTTTCTGCTGACATCAGATCTCTGCCATGTTGGTATCCTATGCGAATGGCAGCATTTCGTTCCCCTTGCCAGGCAACCCAAGCAATGGGTGAGTCCTGACCTGCCCTCAGCAGGACCCGGACCGAGACACAGTTTCCGCGGGCTCCTAGCCCCGGTCCAGGGAAGTTCCGGGAGCCGGAACTCGGCCGCTCCGTGCTCGGTGTAAGCTCCTATAAGTGTAAGCTCCAAGAAGCAGCCCCCGCGGGCTCAGTTCCGGGAGCCGGAATTCGGCCGCTTAGTGTTTGGTGTATGCTCTGATAGTAGCAGGGTCCAAGAAGCAGCCTCCGCGGGCTCCGCAGCCCTGAGCCAGGGCGGTTCCGGGACGGTTCCGGGAGCCGGAACTCCAAGTTGTACTTTTAAATGAATGTACTTTATCATGTAAAAAATTAGTCACAGGGAAATTGATTTTTTAAACCTGATGTTCTTCTTGAAATCTAAAATAGATTTTGAATGAGAGAACCAAAAATTTATATTAGTTTTTCAATTGGAAAAAAAAAAACAAGAATCAATGAGAGTTCTTTATTTTTTTGTCAGGGTCGGTGGTACCAGGTATTGAACACAAGAGCACTAGACCACTGAGCCACATTCCCAACCCTATTTTGTATTTTATTTAGATACAGGGTCTCACTGAGTTGCTCAGAGCCTCACTTTTGCTGAGCTTGCTGTCCTCTTGCCTCAGCCTCTGGAGCTGCTGGGATTACAGGAACATGCCACCGCACCTAGCTCAATGAAAGTTCTTTAGCAGCATTCTTCCAACACTGTTGTCAAAGCCCTTTCTTGGGTCTAGTCAGAGCCTACATTTAATGAATTTATGGAACAAACATATGGAAAGCATATAGTCTAAACCAGTAACAATAAGCATGTAAAGTAAATAAAATGTTGAATTTTAATCCATAATTCTCTAGAAATAATAATATATAAGTACATATATATTAAATGTATAAAAATATTATTATAATAATAGACAATACTAATAAAAAATTGAATTTGGGGGTGTTATAATTTTTAAACATGATATTATTATTTTCATACTTTAAATTGAAAACTACTTAAAATAAATCTCTGCAATGTCCTCTATTGTAATACCAGATGAACAAATATAATACTCAACCTAGTTACAAACACAGAAACAACCCCTCTCCTACTCTTCATGATACAAAATTCAAATAAACTATAATAGAGGCAAATATTCCTTTCAATCAAGTAGTGTGGGTGCATCCTTAACAAAGATAAGCAGAATGCTTTCGTACACCCATGCACACCAACATGTACATAAACACAAGCTACCCATAATTTTCTGAACCAGGTTCTGAGAAGCCTGTCTATATTTTGTGGGTAAATGAGAACTTGAAATTAATGTGGTAGGGGTTATATTACAAATTATGGCATTTTGATTGCTTCTCTTGGTAACTTTTATTCATTAGTTCCCATTTTCTACCCTGCAGAAATTACTTGATCAGAAACTATATGTTGATCTTGGGATGACAAACAATATTTAAAATGAATACAGAATGTATAGAGATGTAAAATACAGTGATGACATAAATTTGTCTTTGGGGACATTTCAATTGTTGTATATTTTATAAATGAACTGCAAATATGATGGAAAGGAAATATGTTCGTGTGCCTCTTATTTTTCTATAAGATTGTTGATATTCAGAAGCTAATAATCTATACTGCATGCTGGTTCAGCTGGAAATGTTAATTATATTTCTAGTCTTCAGAAAAGGGGAACAAAGACCACAATATTTCTGCTATAAGGATGATTTATTAAATGTTGAACATTCTCCTTTTCATTACCATGCATTTACTTGGGGAAGTAATCTTTGAATAGGAAGAAGAACCATATGACAACTAGTAATTTTCAAACAAAAAAAGGGCTTGCTTCACTGATCCATGGCATTAGCAGAATCTTGGAAGCTTGTAACAAGCAGATCTGTCAAATAATACACACCTCCTTTTCCAGATTTTACACTTACACTCGCACATACAAACACACACACACACACACACACACACACACACTCACATCCACAAAACTACATGCACCAAAGAAGAAATCTATTTACAATACACACAAGCATCACACATATGCACGGCATGGGCACATATACTCCCCACACCACACAATGGGTCATCATCTTCTATACATGTATGGAATGCAGCAAGCATTTAAGACTGTTCCTCAAGAAAATAATTGATTAAAGGGAAAAATAAAGAAGCAAAAATGCTATGGAGTGTTAAAGGTATTGCAACATTTACCCCATTCCTTACAAAGCTATTGTCCTTTTAGATTAAAATATATTACCAATCTAAGTAACTAGACAGTTCTTTTTTCTAAGGATAATAAACAATGTTGTATGTAAAACACGTTTTATCATGTTACTTACTGTATCCACAGACTCGTTATAGTCTTTGTGATACAGGATCAGTGGTATTATTACCTAGTTTTTTGCTGAAATAGTCAACTATCATATAGGTAATGGAAAAATCTCTGTTGATTATTTTTGTAATACTTCTCAGATTTAGCACTTATTTCCTCTGCCTCTATCCTGGTTAATAGTCTTTTTATTAAATATCCTCAATCCTTTGTTCTGGTTCCATCAATTCTAAATCAATGTTCTGCATAAAATTACCAGGTTAGTCTTTCTTAGGGCAAAGATTTGGACAGCTTTCTGCCCTTCTTGGATGCCATCAACTTCCCAACTCTTCTGTCAACAGAATGGATTCCAGACTCCTCCTCTTTGTATTCGGGCTCCCTCTAGAAGTGATTGCACACTCTTTGTTTTTTCTGTGCATTATTTTATTTATTTATTTTTTTAATTTTTTTTAAATTTATTTTTATATTGGTTGTTCAAAACATTATAAAGCTCTTGATATATCATATTTCATACATTAGATTCAAGTTGGTTATGAACTCCCAATTTTACCCCAAATACAGATTGCAGAATCAAATCGGTTACACATCTACATTTTTACATAATGCCCTATTAGTAACTGTTGTATTCTGCTACCTTTCCTATCCTCTACTATCCCCCCTCCCTCCCCTCCCATCTTCTCTCTCTACCCCATCCACTGTAATTCATTTCTCTCCTTGTTTATTTTCCCATTCCCCTCACAACCTCTTATATGTAATTTTGTATAACAATGAGAGTCTCCCTCCATTACCATGCAATTTCCCTTTTCTCTCCCTTTCCCTCCCACCTCATGTCTCTGTTTAATGTTAATCTTTTCTTCCTGCTCTTCCTCCCTGCTCTGTTCTTAGTTGCTCTCATTATATCAAAGAAGACATTTGGTATTTGTTTTTTAGGGATTGGCTAGCTTCACTAAGCATAATTTGCTCTAGTGCCATTCATTTCCCTGCAAATTCTATGATTTTGTCATTTTTTAGTGCTGCGTAATACTCCATGGTGTATAAATGCCACATTTTTTTTATCCATTCATCTATTGAAGGGCATCTGGGTTGCTTCCACAGTCTAGCAATTGTGAATTGTGCTGCTATGAACATCGATGTAGCAGTATCCCTGTAGTATGCTCTTTTAAGGTCTTCAGGGAATAGTCCAAGAAGGGCAATAGCTGACTCAAATGGTGGTTCCATTCCTAGCTTTCCAAGGAATCTCCATACTGCTTTCCAGATTGGCCTCACCAGTTTGCAGTCCCACCAGCAATGTACAAGAGTACCCTTTTCGCCACATCCTCGCCAGCACTTGTTGTTGTTTGACTTCATAATGGCTGCCAATCTTACTGGAGTGGGATGGTATCTTAGGGTGGTTTTGATTTGCATTTCTCTGACTGCTAGAGATGGTGAGCATTTTTTCATGTACTTGTTGATTGATTGTATGTCCTCCTCTGAGAAGTGTCTGTTCAGGTCTTTGGCCCATTTGTTGATTGGGTTATTTGTTTTCTTATTGTTTAATTTTTTGAGTTCTTTGTATACTCTGGATATTAGGGCTCTATCTGAAGTGTGAGGAGTAAAAATTTGTTCCCATGATGTAGGCTCCCTATTTACCTCTTTTATTGTTTCTCTTGCTGAGAGAAAACTTTTCAGTTTAAGTAAGTCCCATTTGTTGATTCTTGTTATCAACTTTTGTGCTATGGGTGTCCTATTAAGGAATTTGGAGCCCGACCCTACAATACGTAGATCGGAGCCAACTTTTTCTTCTATCAGATGCAGAGTCTCTGATTTGATATCTAGCTCCTTGATCCACTTTGAGTTAACTTTTGTGCATGGCGAGAGGAGGGGATTCAGTTTCATTTTGTTGCATATGGATTTCCAGTTTTCCCAGCACCATTTGTTGAAGATGCTATCCTCCCTCCATTGCATGCTTTTAGCTCCTTTATCAAATATAAGATAGTTGTAGCTTTGTGGATTAGTCTCTGTGTCCTCTATTCTGTACCATTGGCCCACCCTCCTGTTTTGGTACCAGTACCATGCTGTTTTTGTTACTATTGCTCTGTAATATAGTTTTAAGTCTGGTATCGCTATACCGCCTGATTCGCACTTCCTGCTTAGAATTGCTTTTGCTATTCTGTGTCTTTTATTTTTCCATATGAATTTCATGATTGCTTTATCCATTTCTACAAGAAATGCCGTTGGGATTTTGATTGGCATTGCATTAAACCTATAGAGAACTTTTGGTAATATTGCCATTTTGATGATGTTAGTTCTGCCTATCCATGAACAGGGTATATTTTTCCATCTTCTAAGATCTTCTTCTACTTCTCTTTTTAGGGTTTTGTACTTTTCATTGTATAAATCTTTCACCTCTTTTGTTAGGTTGATTCCCAAGTATTTTATTTTTTTTTTGAGGATATTGTGAATGGAGTGTTTTTCCTCATTTCCGTTTCAGAAGTTTTGTCGCTGATATACAGAAATGCCTTTGATTTATGCGTGTTGATTTTATATCCTGCCACTTTGCTGAATTCATTTATTAGTTCTAGTAGTTTTTTTGTAGACCCTTTTGGGTCTTCTAGGTATAGAATCATGTCATCTGCAAATAGTGATAATTTAAGTTCTTCCTTTCCTATTTTTATGCCTTTAATTTCTTTCGTCTGTCTAATTGCTCTGGCCAGTGTTTCGAGAACTATATTGAATAGAAGTGGTGATAGAGGGCATCCCTGTCTTGTTCCAGATTTTATAGGGAATGCCTTCAATTTTTCTCCATTGAGAATGATGCTAGCCTGAGGTTTAGCATATATAGCTTTTACTATGTCTACTATGTCGAGGTAAGTTCCTGTTATCCATAGTTTTTGTAAAGTTTTGAACATAAAGGGATGCTGTACTTTGTCAAATGCTTTTTCTGCGTCTATCGAGATGATCATATGGTTCTTATCTTTAAGTCTATTGATGTGGTGTATAACATTTATTGATTTCCATATATTGAACCATCCTTACATCCCAGGTATGAATCCTACTTGATCATGGTGCACAATTTTTTTGATGTGCCTTTGTATCTGATTTGCCAGAATTTTATTGAGGATTTTTGCATCTAGGTTCATCAGAGATATTGGTCTGTAGTTTTCTTTCTTTGAGGTGTCTTTGTCTGGTTTCAGAATCAGGGTGATGTTGGCCTCATAGAATGAATTTGGCAGAGCTCCATCTTTTTCTATTTCCTGAAATAACTTGAAAAGTATTGGTAATAATTCTTCCTTAAAGGTTTTGTAAAACTCCGCTGTATACCCATCTGGTCCTAGGCTTTTCTTGGTTGGTAGTCTTTTGATTGCTTCTTCTATTTCATCCATTGTTATAGGTCTGTTTAAGTTGTGAGTATCCTCCTGACTCAGTCTGGGCAAATCATATGACTTAAGAAATTTATCGAAGTCTTCACTATCTTCTATTTTATTGGAATATAGTTTCTCAAAATAATTTCTAATTGTCTTCTGTATTTCTGTAGCATCTGTTGTGATATTGCCTTTTTCATCCCGTATGTTAGTAATTTGAGTTCTCTCTCTTCTTCTCTTCATTAGCATGGCTAATGGTCTGTCGATCTTATTTATTTTTTCGAAGAACCAACTTTTAGTTTTGTTAATTTTTTCAATAGTTTCTTTTGTTTCAATTTCGTTGATTTCTGCTCTGATTTTAATTATTTCTTGCCTTCTGCTACATTTGCTGTTGTTTTGTCTTCCTTTGCTAGGGCTTTGAGATGAAGTGTGAGCTCATTTATTTGTTGGTTTTTCCTTTTTTTGAGGAATGACCTCCAGGTGATGAATTTCCCTCTTAAAACTGCTTTCATTGTGTCCCATAGATTCCGATATGTTGTGTCTGTATTTTCATTTATCTCTAAGAATTTTTTGCTTTCTTCCTTTATGTCTTCTGTAACCCATTGATCATTCAGTAACATATTGTTCATTTTCCATGTGATGTAGGATTTTTCCTTCCTTCTTTTATCATTGATTTCCAGTTTCATTCCATTATGATCAGATAAAATGCATAGTATTATCTCCACCCCTGTATATTTACTGAGGGTTGCCCTATGGCATAATATATGGTCTATTTTTGAGGAGGATCCATGTGCTGCTGAGAAAAAAGTATATCCACTTGATGATGGTTGATATATTCTATATATGTCAGTTAAGTCTAGGTTGTTGATTGTGATATTGAGTTCTATAGTTTCTTTATTCAGCTTTTGTTTGGAGGATCTGTCCAATTGTGAGAGAGGTGTGTTGAAGTCACCCATAATTATTGTGTTGTGGTCTATTTGATTCTTGAACTTGAGGAGAATTTGTTTTATGAACGTTGCAGCACCATTATTTGGTGCATAAATATTGATAATTGTTATGTCTTGTTGGTGAATGGTTCCTTTTAACAGTATATAATGTCCTTCCTTATCCCTTTTGATTAATTTAGTCTTGAAGTCAATTTTATTCGATATGAGGATTGCCACCCCTGCTTGCTTACGAGGACCGTGTGTGTGGTATATTTTTTCCCAACCTTTCACCTTCAGCCTGTGTATGTCTTTTCCAATCAACTTTAAAGGGCTTGCTCAGCATTAGATTTAAACTTGCTATCCCACTTGACTCATTTTATAAGATAATTAAATTAGATTCTAAACAATTGATCTAAACAGTTTTTGGTAAATAGAACCACACATTTCCTTCTGTTTTGTTTCCAATTATTTTTAATGCATAATTTTATTTTTCTACATTATATATAATGTCATACATACTAAACATAAAAATCTAATCATACCTGTGTCTCTCTTCTAATGGGAAGGAAAAATGAATGAGACACTTTCCTTTTACAAGGCAATTTATATCTTCTTAATCAACACAGGACATCTTAATTAGAGTAGATAGCAACATTATTTTTATACTGAAAGTTGTGTTAAAAGCTATGATCTCTATTAGTTCATAAAGATTACTGGGCAGCATGTTAGTTCCTAATAAAACCAGCATGATTTGAGAAAATTAAGGTGACATTTCAATGCAATATGTTCCAATTTTCATTCTATAATAAAAATATTAAAATTGTAATGACTATAAAATTGAGATATTTTATGTAATTTCTTCATGATGAACCTGTGCTTTTTGTGGAATATTTATCTCGATCTTTTTCTTGAGTCACTTAAACACACTATAATGAAATTTCTCAAGCTTTCAGAGAGAGGTAATTTATTTGATTGTGACTATTTGCTATTATTCAAGGAAGACCCAGAGTTAAGACACACAGAATTACAATTCTTTTTTTTAAGTAATTGTTTTGAGACCAAAGCAAATAAAAGTCTCCAACATGGAAATAGAGCATTTATCTTTTAAAAAGGAAAGAGATTATTCTGAAATTGTGATCCAGAAAAATCAACATTTATTCCATACAAGGCTGAAACAAACTAGTATTCAATATGGAGATTTCAACCTAATGGGATACAAAATACTTTTACAATTTAATAAAATTTATCTAGTGAAAAGTAGCTACTTTGGCCATATGAGACTATTTCAACTGACAGTTGTTATTCAAATAACTTGTCATTTGTTAGCTATATGTTTGAAAAATATGTTTATCAGAGTTTTGAAGAAGAGTACTGACCATATCCACTTCTAAAGTTCTAAATCTTTACATGAACTCCAAGAGTTTTTATGATTTTACTTTTATTCTTAGTCTCCTTTATACTGTCTCTAATACTGATTTGGTTCTGGACATGTGAAATCTGATGTGTCTCATGTTGTTCTCTACCCATACTTTTGCATAAGCAGTTCCATCTGGCTGAAACATTTCTTTCTCCCTCTTGTATTAAGATATTTATTCATATTGGCCAGAACTTTCACCTCCTCTTATAATCCTTCCCCAGTCCTAGGTCACTTAGCAGGTTACCAAGAATCCTCCATAAACCACCATCATAGTGATTATAACTATTATTATTATTTCTCCATTCATATGTTATTTTCAGTGGTCAAGAGCCATGTAATACTTGCCCTTATATCTGTAGGAAGTAGCACACAGACTTGTAAAAAGAGCAGAACATATTTCAAAATTCAAAAAGATTTGAAAAATCTTGAGAATATAAAATCTACAATGGAAGTATTAGTTCAGCCAGGTTCATCAGTAGGAAGGTAACAGCATTATTATTTTTCATTATAAATACCACATGGACACACAGGAATACAGAATTGAGCTAAAATTATGCAGAAATCATTGTATACTTATTGTATAAAAATAAGTTAAGATGTTCATTATAAATAATGAAATTTAACACTTGAAAGATTTCTACAGTCTGAAAGTTGCCCAAAATTTGTGTGTTGAAACTTAATCATCAATGTGATAGTGTTAAGTACTAGGGCCTTTAAGAGATGATTAAGTCAGACAGCAGTGTCCTCATGGATGGCTTTAGGGAATCATACAAAAGGACCCAAGACTGTGGGTTCCCTATAGTTTGCTCTTCTGTCATGTAAAGATACAGCATTTGTCCCCTTTTCTTTGCCTTTCTGTTCCTCCAACAACCAGCCGCCATCTTGGAAGTGGAGAGCAGCCCTCAACAGACCCTAATCCTGCCTTGCCTTATCAATGGACCTGCCACCCTCCAGAACCTCGAGAAATAAATATCTGTTCTTTCTAAATTACCCACTTTCAGGGATTTTGTTATAGTAATATAAAAAGACCAAGGAAAGAATGTTTTAAAATTATAATCATGATTATCTTATGAGTGTTGTGATAAAAAGTAACCACAGAACGCAAACTGCAACAGAAGCTATTCTTTCTAGTGAAAGAATGCAGTACCTATATTGAACATCTAAAGTAAAGGTGAAAATAAATAAGTAGAAATCCATGAAGAAATGCAACCTTTGGAATTAAAATAAAAACAGGAAACAGACTCAAAAGCTGGAATGAAAATTCTTCAACAGCTGAAACTTACTTATTTCTACTAACTTTTCCAAGCATGGAGGTATATGTTTTTATTATGGTTTTCTCTATGTAAGCAGCATTTACTTTTCCCACTTATTTATTTAGTTTTCTTGTTTTTCTCCTGCTTTACTATCCATTCTTTTCTGCATTTCCTACCTTCTTCTAGGAAGACGTGATTTAAAAACTGCAATGTGAACTTTGTACCTTTTTTTCCTATACATTTATGTAACCTTATACAAATAAACAGGTATATCCTTCTAAATATATAAATTACATGTTACCTTTTATTTGCTGATTGCATATTCATTATCAATGCGTATGTGTTAGACAACTTTCTATCCTATAACAAATACCTGAGATACTGGACTTAATACAGAGAAGGTTTATTTTGGCTCACAGTTTTGGAGGCAAGATCAAAGGGTCCTCTGCTTTCTGGCCAGTAGTAAAGTAGGACATCATGGCAGGAACATGTGGTGGAGCAAAATTACTTCCTTCCTGGATAGGAAGCAAAAGAAAAGAAAAAAGAAACCATGGTCCATAATCTTGTTCATTATATGTGTTTAACTACCTAAAATCTCCTACAAACTCTGCCATTGTGGAATATTCTGGACTGAAACTCTAGCAACATATATAGTAATTCCAATTAGGGATAGTTGGTTTTATTTATTTTGTTGTTTAGGGTGGGTAAACATGTTTTTGATATTTTCTGTGTTCACTGGGATTGCTCTTCCAAACTTTTTCTCATAACAGGAGCCTGTCCATGTTCAAGTTGCCTCTTACTTCTTTTCCTTAACCTTCGCCTCAGAAATAGGAGGAAATTTGAGAAAGATAAGGTGACTGACCATTGCTAGTACACCTAACTTGTCAGTCATTGGTTAGAGTATAAATCCACTTGTAGAAGCATATTTTGACTGAATACCAAGTAGATGAGTATTAAAATTAATGTTCGTATGAAATTCAGGCAAAAATCATCACCTACAATGAGTTCTGAGACTATAGAATAAATTCAGTGTTATTCAACACATAATAATCATTAGACTAATAATCTGTTATTTAACCCAGTAGTAGCTTATTGCTTTTTTAAAAAGTTTGACCTAACAATGCAGAGACAATCACTTCTCAGATCTATGTTCTCAGACAGAATGTTTCTGTCTTTCTGATAGTACTGAATATTCACAAAGGTCAGCAGATTCTGCCCCTTCCCCTGAGCTCTGTTTTGATACGAAGTTATGTCTTTGGTTGCTCTGCCCAGACAGAATGCTGATCATGTTAAAGCTATCACCAAGCCTTAGAACTTCTTTGTCTCTTACATAATATCTGATTTAGGAAAATACTATATTCTTTAATGATAGTAACATACAGTAATTTTCACATGGAAAAAATATTTTATCTAATTAATATTCTAAGTTCGAAAAGGATCACATGTCCTTAGTATACTTACTGATTTAATGTGCCCTTTCTAACATTTGTATAAACTGTCAGCCTGTTTTCAATAGATATTTATATGAATTGCCAATCTGTACTTCATTATTCTCCATTTCTTTCAAGTTTATTACCAATATTTTTCATACAAAAATTATCAGTGATGAATGTCATGATTAGTTATTGTAACATTTGGTTGCTTTATTATGAAATATACATTTAGACTTCAATTGATGGAATTTCAACATCCAATGCACACTGAGAGATTTTTTTTTTTACTCTATCACAAATACTTACCTGTTTTTATCACCAACATCATTAAGCTAGTTAAGTAATGAGAGGTTCTTTTCCTAAGGTAGGACTCTCTCACCGCTCCTCACATGTTCCTAGGCAGTTCAAAAGTGAAGACCAGCTTTAAAAAAATCCACAACAGCTCATCCATATCTCCATTATTTCCATCTCACAACATCTTGGTCACTGGTCAATGAGAAAAACAAAGACTTCCATTGAGGCTATGTTTTCAGGGGAAAAGAAGTCGTGCAATAGAATAGCAACTGCTGCTACCTTACAGTTTCCTATTCACCTAGACTACTCTTAGCTTCTTTCTTCCCTTAGCTTCTTTCTTTCTCTGCTATTTTACTTTTATCTAGCAGATTGGATTTTCAACCTTTTTACTTACCAAAGGGGCCCAGTCCTTTGTGTATATATTTATAACTATTTCTTTCTTTCTTTCTTTCTTTCTTTTTTTTTTTTGGTCTGTTACCTGAATCCTTTCTGCTAAACCATTTAATTTCATTCTAATAAAAATGAGCTCAAATCACTCCAATTGTTGCATAGTTGACTGCTCTCTCAAGTATCCAATGTTATTTCTTGTTTTTTTTTCAATCTATTTGATGATGGTAGTTTGCATCTGCTATGCCCAGTTCATTATCACCTACTTACTTCTTAATGACTTGTAGTTAGCCTCTCATATGTGAAATTCAGAGAACTGTCTCTTAAAAAATTGCCTGCATATATATAAATTTACAATTTTACATAAATATATACATATGGTTATGATCTCTTCTAATTGAGTCTTTGATTTTTTTCTTTCCTAATTCTACTCCCATAATCCATGATATTCATTCAATATATCTATCTTTATATGGTCATATAAATATTCTTCATGGTCATATAATATTCTCTCTCCTTCTGTCTCTCTCATTCATACACTCATGTACATATTTCAATATAAATATTCATATCTGCCCATATAGTCAATCTTTTATTCAGTGAGTGTTTCCTCTTAAAAATAATGATCATACAATATGTACATTTCAGTCTTGTTTATCTGAAGAAAAAATAAAAATTGAATTTTTATATATCTACAGTGTATCTATAATTCACTCCTTTTAATGTCAATATAATATGCTGTGTTTCATATATGACATGATTCCTTTAACTCTTTTCCTAAAATTGGGGGTTCAATTTATTTTCCAGGTCTTTTTTGCCATTGCCAATAATGCTACAATAATTAGCTTTGCACTTAAGTACTTAGACTTTGGAGAGTCTATTCTGATTGATAGAAAAGTACTTAACAAGCTAGTAGTATGAGCAATACCAGCGGTGATAGACACTAATGATAAGTGTGAGCCAACTAGTCTGAGCCAACTTCATATTTGTGAAACAGAGTGGTGTGATGAAGTTGCTGGACCAATGGATGGGTATATTTATTATCCTGATGACTGTATCCAAGTTGCTTTCCTAAAATGGCTACAATGGTATATACATATATATTTTTTAAGAATCAAAAATAGCTCCCTTTTCTTAACATTTCCACTCTCAGTGAGTGATATCAGTTTAAAATTTGTGAATCTGATATGTATTGCATTATCACATTGTTTTATTTTTATTGCTATTACACTAATTTTGAGCATTATTCTTTCTCTCTGCCTTTCTCTGTCTTTCTTTTTCTTCCTTTCCTCTTCCTTCTTGAAAATCTGTTCTGTCCTCTGCTGGACTGGACTGACTTTTGTTTCTGAAAATATTTGTTATGTATTATCAATTAGAATAGAGGAATGTGTGAAATATTCCATTCCCATCCATTTATAATTATTTCAAATGAGGCTGCTATTATTTTTTGTCTTCAATTAGATTTTTCCAAATCAAATAAGCATATATTGTCTCTCTTTGGAATCACTTGGTATATACACTTTTAAATGTTTTGTAATTGTTTCAATTTAAATGTTCTTTTGCAGTATTTCAGATTTCTAACTTGATTAAGAGGTCGTTCCTATCTTTTGATTTCATATAGTCTTCTAGAATTAATTGTAAGATACTTTAATTAAAATGGTTTCAATATGTAACCTATTTTCAATTTAATTTGTTATCTTATATGAGATGGTTACCAAACATGTTTTTTTTTTCTTTCAGAATGATATTGCTATCACTGTTTATTGAATACATCATGCTTTTTTCCATTCAACTGAAATATTTCTTCTATTATTTATATAATACTTTTACTGTTATCTATGTGTGAACTCTCTGTTTCATTACTTGCTTATTCCTTCATGATGACTAAATCTTAGGGTGACTCAATAGTTTATTTTATGATGTATATTAAGGCAATGCTCCATGCTTTTATTTCATATACTTGTTGGAGCTGTCATGAATGTGAACATTTTTAATGATAACTAATATTTTTAATATATTAAATTATCAGTTCCAAAATGTAGATATTTATTTCCATGTATTATAATATCTTCCTTTTTATCCTACATAAAAGTATAAATTATTATATAGAATATTTATATTTCTTTTAAAATTAGTCCTTATGTACTTTTGCATTTTTTTAGTTTAACAAATGTCTAAAATAAAACACTAGTTTTTTACATATTTCTTTATATTATTGCAGACTAACAATATTTTTGTTGTTAAATGTAGTAACTTTTATTAGCAACTTTTGACTTATCTAAACATATTATCATGGTATGTACAACTAAAAACAAACACATGAAAAATCACATCTCTTTTTTCCCAGTGTTCATGTATAGTTTTTCATTTTGTTGTTTGATTTAACTGGGCCTTTATTGATATCATTCCAAAACCTGAACTTAACAGATAAATTTGCAATAATTTCATTATGAATCAAAACTATATTAAAATACAATAACAAGGCTGCATCTTTCTCTGTATCTATGTACTTTTGTTTAATCAATACAATGTTAGTGATTTTTCCAATTACAATAATTTCACTGTATCTTTAGTAAACAGACTTAAAATTCAAGTATTGTATTTTTTTTTTTCTTTCTTGACTTCCTATTCAGCTAAAATCCACACAGGTGAATTGAAGTGTGGTACTCAGAAGCATCTTTATAAGAATAAGATGTGTATAACAGTTTCATGTAGGGAGAAATTGTTTATCCTAAAGGTGCAGTGGCTGAAGTTTTGTCAGTGGTGGCTGGAGAAGTACTTCTGACACACAATTCTGAACTGTATAGATGATTAGAAGCAGTTGCATCACAGTTTGCAGTTAGAAAGCTCTTTCAATGGTTAAAAGTTCTTTGGTACGTAGACTTTGTGCTCTAGTTATCATTTATACAGACATACATGCTTAGAGTCTGGATATGAGGTGTCCCCCAAAAGCTCCTATCAATGTAGGAATACTCAGAGATCAAATGATTAGATTATGAGAGCTGTAACCTAATTGGTCCATTCTAACTTAAATGAACTAACTGGGTAGTAATTGTACAAAGCTGGGGCAAGCCAAAGGAGGTAGATCACCAGGGCATGCCTTCGAAAAATACATCTTCCCAGTGGCTCCTTCCCACTTTCTTCTCTCTGCATTCTGACCAGGCCATGAGTTGAGCAGCTTTCCTCCTCCTCTAATGACCCTTTCCCCATGATGTGTTTTCTCAGCATGGACTCAGAGAAACAGAGTGGGTCATCTGTGGACTGAGACTTCTGAAACCATGAGTCCCAAATAAACTTTGCCTCCTCTATGTTGTCCTTACCAGGTATTTTGGTCATAATGATGCAAAATCTGCCTAAAGCACAAACTAATTATTATTATTTGATAATTTTTTTTCTATTTAAATTGGTTGTAAAGGATGTTGTTTCTCACGATTTACAACTTGGCAATATAAAGGTTGGTTACAAGACAGGCAGGGCAGAGGAAAACTGCTCACCTTACCTCTTGGTGGCCAGGAGACAAAGAGAAAGTGAAAAAGTGGTAGGGAAGACAAACCCTTCCCAGATGCACTATCAGTGTCCCACCTCCTCCAGGTACAACTCACCTGCCTACAGTTACCACCTAGTTAATCCATTCAAATTAGGATGGTTTGATTAGGTTATAGCTCTCTACTCTAATCATTTCATTCACATTAATACAGGAGTTTGGGGGAACAACTCATATCCAAATCATAAATTGGGTTTTTTTTCCTATTCTGCCATTGTGCTCTTCCATACCTCAATTACAAAGTGAACTGGACTGAATCTCTGAAACCCTGATTCCAAAATAAACTTTCCCTTCTGTAAGTTGTTCTCCTAGGGTATTTTGGTGATAGAAATGAAAAACTGACTAACGCACCCCCGACTCTCAACATTGCTGCCCGAGAGACCAAACCTTCCGCACATGAGTAATTGGGGGACATTTTATATTCAAGCCACAGCACAAGGCAAGGAAGACCAGGATATAGTGTTCACAATATGTAATTTTTTGTAAGCAAAAAAAGGTCAAGGACACAGTCAAAGAAACTGAACTTCCTTTAAGCTATAAGCTGAATTGCATCTGATAACTTTGCATAAAATGTAAATTGAGCAGACAGTCAGAAAACAAGAAAGTGACCAGGCAGGACAATGGCTGAGGCCAGGAGAAGAAACTAAATGAATGAAACATCAACATCTATTTAAAAGATAAAAGAGGAATAGCTTCAAGTACCCTAGAAAGCATGTGGTCAGGGCACCAACATAGAACGCAAGGCTCTCAAATTAGTCAACTCACATCACTTTTAGTAAAGTAAATCTCAGTAGCTTTAATGACTAGAATACAGATCTTATCTTTTTATTGCAAGAAATTTTAGCAAATTCATGCTCATTAAATATGTACTTCAGTCCAAAAAAGAATTCCATGAACAAAAATCACAGAAAATAGCAAACTGAAAGAAAAAATATGTATAAAGTATACTGACAATGAAAGCATTCTTCTTCCCACAGGAAAAAAAAATTGACAAAGGTCAATAAAGAAAAGACACCAAAAAGAGATTCAGAGAAGAAAGTGTGAAAAAAAAAATGGTATGGAAACATCAAGAGTTCAGAATTACCAATAAACAGACTGAAGAAACTTAAAATTGCATTGCAATATACAATTTTAAAGAGATTGAAAGTATTCTTAATATCTAGTGTTGTGTGGAAAGAAAAACTGCTGAAGTGTAATTATGAAAATATGTTCTCAAATGTTAGTTTTTATATTTTGCAGTTCAGATTGTAATATTTTTACATGACTAGTATTTTCCACCTTTATAATGCCTTATGTATCACTTTAACTTTGCTCAGGATAATTTGTATATGAAATTTATTTTATCTCAGTATTACTCATTTATCTACGTTTTCTCACAGCAATCATTTGCATATATATATTTGAAGTCAGAATTACAGTGTCTTAGCTCTCCAGCTCCTAGAAATAAACATATTCTTTAAAATCTGAGTTCAGAAAAGAAAAATGCTGTCCTGTTTAGATAACTTTGTCAAAATATCTGGAAAGAATAAATGATCTATCTACTACTGAGAATAAAGGAATTATCTGATGTATGTAAGTGGTTATGGACAACAGCTTTCAGTTAAGATAAAGGGTTCAATCCCGAGCCTCTGCTCTCAGGTATATGCGCAGTGTGCACTTAAGTCTTGACACTCTTCTGCTCCTGATGTGAGTGACAGATGTGAGAACATAATTGGTCCTCATTCAAAGTCACAAACATGAGAGTGAAATGCACACTTCATAAGACTCAGTTAATTTGCTAATGACTAGCTCTGCTTGATTGTTTGAACATAGTGAATAAGAAAATTTATAGTATGTAGACTAGAGAATAAATCATAGGTAAAATCTTTTTAATCACAACACCTTGAAAAGCTGTGAAATTTATGAAAAAACGTTTGCATCCTGATGAGTTCAACTTCAAGAAATATGAAAATCATCTAATTCTAACCATCATATTATAATACTCTTGGTCGATATTAAAAAGAATGAAGATATTTTTCTGTGGCTATCTTCTCTCCACTCTATTAGCTTTTTCTTATTTCTCACAGGTCCTCTTGTCATTTAAGATAACAATTTGATAAATTCATTCATATACCCTAAAATATTAATTTCACACTATGATGCCCTTACTTTCCAAGAGAGTTTACATTAGAAAAAAGGAATAATTCAAATACATATGAATGTTTTTACATTAGTGCAATTTAGATATAAATAATATACGCTAAAAGGAACCCCTTATCTCTCTTAATGCTGGTCTACCCTATCAAGCCTCTTGTTTCCAACTCAGCAAAAAGGGTCTTCATCACTGCTCCTGTGGTATAAGGTAGTCATGTCAAAGTTGTCCTGACATCTCTCAGTCAAATCCTATTCATGTGGTCTTGATTTTCGTTGCCTCAACACTTCTAATATGATTCACTTATTCCCATTCCACTCACTCTATCCTTGTCTAGGCTACATATATGTTTTCTCTGGGTAGAATACATAAACAAATTCAGACTATTTGCAAAGTAAATGGTTATCTTTAATACAACAATTTAATTTTTTGAAGGGAAAAATAAAGAAAAGTAAAAAGAGCTGAGATTTCCAACCTCTTCTAGTATGAAGATTTGCCTTGTCTCTTTGGAGGCTCTGAACCTTCTTTTTAAGAATGTAAATTGAGCAGGCAGTTGGAAAACAAGAAAGTGACCAGGAAGAGTAATGGCTGATGCCAGGAGAAGAAACTAAATGGATGAAACATCAACAAATATTTAAATGATAAAAGAGGAACAGCTTCAACTACCCAAAAGGGGAAAAATATTTCAGGCCATAATTTGATAAATCAAATAAAACCAAGTTTTTTTTTTAAAATTTTGTGTCTACCTAATTAAAGCATCAACTAATCTTAGTAGAGAAGCTTTTTTTTTTAATCTAAGTTTGCCTAAAGCCTTTTAACAGAATTTATGATCCACAAAATATTTGTCTAGTAGCAAGCAATTTGGCATCATTTCTAATTGTTTTCCAAAGATCTTTTTACCTAAGTGATTAAGAAATGTTTTATTTGGTCCACTGCCCCAATCCCTTTGGCCAGGTGCAATAATCTCTGAAAGTTTTATAGATAAATCATACCGTCAGCTAGATAAAAACTTCTTTTAGGGCTTAGAAATTTAATTGACTCAGAGTAATAATACAGAGCACGCTTTTATGTAAGTTTAATATTTTCATACAATAACTATGTATATATTTGTATTTAAGTGTATACTTTTGGAATTTTGTGTGTGGGCATACATATTCATATCAATAGATATAAGTATATATATATATATATATATATATATATACACTATGTATACATATTGTTTCTTTTTTGATCTCTACAACAGCTGTTGGGAACAGGTATGCTGGAGTGTAGGGATTATCATATGAAAAAATCAAGACTTTGAGAACCATTTTGACT